>NW_020664446.1:52922171-52938425 GCF_002925995.2 Terrapene triunguis | reverse complement strand
CCCTACATTTGAACCCTAAAGTTCAAAGTGGGGATCCAGCCTTGACAGAGCCCCTGATGGTATGGCTGATGTGATTAGGCCCTATGATGATGTCACTTGAATAGATATGTGAACAGAGTTGGCATCGGGCTTTGTGGGGCTCTGAATATTTAACACATTTCTATCCCTTGTGCAAAGTGTAATAAAGATGTAACATGAAGCTGGCTGGCTCAAACCTGTTCTGAATGTAGAAGCAAACCTTAAACCCAGAAGCAAACCTGAGTAGCTGAGCTAGGTGCTGGGGAGAAGCAAGGTAAAAGGGTGAGGTTGCATACAAACTCCAAGCACACAGTGACTACATTGCTACTTTGGCCACAGGGCTAGAGTAGCTTTGTGGACCCCTACTGCAGCCTCATTGTGGGCCTGGGAGGTCTGCAAATAAGCTCAATGGCAGATCCCCTGGCCCTTTCCCAACTCATTCATGATCCACCACCACCAGACCTCTGTGCACAATTGGGTTCTACACTCTCAAGGTGTGTTCAGCCCCATCCCTTACACACCAGGGCTTTGCTGTCTGGGGACTGCTGCATTCATGGAGATGGGGCTAGACCTGCCACACAGCCCACTGCAATTTGGTGGATATTCTACATGGGTGTGAATGTTATCTAAAAAGAATGTCTAAGAATCATTGATGGCTGCAGAGGGAGAGTCAGCCAGTCGGGAGAGAACTCTATGTATTGGACATGGTTATGTGTCGGAAACCATTGAGAAGGCATTTGCATCAGGGTGCTGGGAGATTAGCCCCTGTAGTACACGTCAATCTCCTACAGTGATTGTAATGTACTAGGGCCATGTTGTCTGTGATAGACTGTAATCTGCCACCCCACTAACACAGACTGCAACATAATTGTGTGAATGTCGCATTAACAGATGCCTAGAGATGTGCTGGCCAAATGGGCAACTTCACAAGCAATGTACAATGGCAGCTTCATAAGCAATGTACCAATCCCTGCTCTCCTGTTCCCACTAGTATGGGAAGATCCCCACCTCAGTGAGTTGGGGCTACTGGTTTAAGAACATAAGAACGGCTATACTGGGTCATACCAATGGTCCATCTAGACCAATATCCTGTCTTCTGACAATGGCCAATGCCAGGTGCCCCAGAGGGAATGGACAGATCAGGTAATCATCTACAGCGATCCATCCCGTTGTCCACTCTCAGCTTCTGGCAAACAGAGGCTAGGGACACCATCCCTGCCCATCCTGGCTAATAGCTATTGATGGAGCTATCCTCCATGAACTTATCTAGTTCTTTTTTTGAGCCCATCTAGTTCTTTTTTGATTCACTAAGATATCCTGGATGCATTCTGCTGTTCAACAAAGAATTGTTAGAACAGTGATTGACATACTGTGGGGCGTCTGTGTACACCCACCTGATAGACTTCCACTCTTCCCCTCCCGCTAGTAGGAAGGGGGATGGTCAAGAGGCAGTCCCAACTCCACCAGGAGCCTTAGCTAGGATTTGGAGCTGCCTTTTTCCACTGTTCCAGCATAGAGCCCCACTGGCACAGGAGAGTACTAATTAGACCCCTGGGCACCCACAAGTGTGAATTTGAACCACTGTGTGTTGCCCACCCTCCTCAATGGAAGTGGATGAATCATTTATTTTATTTTGGCTCTTGGTCCCTTCCTGAACTTTCTGGTTACAGATCACGATTTTCTCATATTTATTATTAGTAATGATTTGAAATTACCTGATGAATTATTTTGACCACTAAGTGTTGGCTTGTGGCGTGTTCATGATCAATTTGTGGTGAGTATGCAAGGAGACATTCAAAGAGTTTTGATTGGATACTTAAGTCACATAGTTTGTTTCAGCTCCCTGATTTGGAGGAGCGTAACTTTTGGAATTGTTTCCTGTGCGAATTCTCACGTTTATTTAGTCAAAATTCTATGAATTCCATGAATATTCTCCACTATTCATTAAAATGTGCTGTTGCTGCAAATATTCTTGTTCAATAGAATGTCTGTGAAAAGTAAACACAATAGGGGCACAAACACAGTCAAAGCAGATTTACTGAAAGCCTTGAGTTAGATTTTCAAAAGCGCTTATAGAACTTAGGAGCACATATGGCATTGAAAGTCAATGGGACTTATGCACCTAAATCCTCTAGGTGCTTTTGAAAATCTCCCCCTAAATGAATAATAAAAAAATGAGCATTCAACCTGCTTTTTCTTCTGAGCAATCTTTCCGTTACAAGCCAATGTTCCTAAGCAAACCTTTGATAACAAGCAGTCCTGAAGTCCTGTAATAATAAATCAATGGAGGGAAAACAAGTTGCAGAAATAGAATTCTCTTTCAAGCTGACAAAGGATGATTATAAACAGCAGGAAGAGAAAACTGAAAAATACTTTTAACTACACCTCTCGTAAACTGGTCCTATATGATGGCTAAGAGCCAAATTCATAAAATTAAAAAATAAATAAATGTTGGGTTCCTTTCCTTTGCCTGCTGGTTTCTGTAAGGTTTTGTGGGGTGCACTTGCTTCACAACTTCAAGCTTTTCTCCACACTCAGGAGGACTAGAAATGCAGGGCATAAAGAGATTTAGGTCCCTAACATGCAGTTTAGGTGCCTAAATCTAAAATTTTTATTCTTAAACCCCGCTCTAGATGCCTAAAGTCCCTAATTCTCTAAATTTCTGCTGGTAAATTCCTCTGAGCACCTAAAAATCTGCCAGTGCGCATGCACACAGGTGCCCATGGACCTACACTGAGGTAGCTATCTCATGCCTATGCCCCAGCAGGATCCTCAGACTAGGTGTTCCCTTGCCTATCTACCTGCGGGGCCTGATCCAGTGGGCAGTCTCAGAAGCTGTCCACTGGATGGGTTGCTGCAGAAAACAACACAGGAGCATGAGAAGATCTTGCCCCTTATAAGTCTTAGCTCAGTGGTTAGAGCACTCATACAGGATGCGAGAAACCCGGGTTCAATTTCTCTCCTTGGCCTCATGGGGAAAAGGGATTTGAACTGGGTCTCCCTCTTCCAGGTGAGTGCTCTAGCCACAGGGCTACGGGGTATACTGAGGAAGGGCTCTCTCAATCTCAGCTGTTGAAGCTGTTCCACTTTTTATGTATTTATATATACATATGCTTAAATAGTCATTGGCCAAGAGGAAGCAAGAGAGACTGATGCATTAGTACAGTGGTTTGGGGATTCACTTATGAGGTGACAGACCCTGGTGCCAGTCTCCCTACTCCAATGCATTTTTAGTTATTTATACACAGCAGTGACAGATGGTTCAGTGGCCACTGTACCTTTCAAGACCCTCATAAAGATATAGCCTGCCAAAAAGGGCTGGTACAAAAAGTTAGGTGCAGATAAAACAATAGGCACTGGGAGACCCAGAGGAAAGTATTAACTTTGCACAATTTCATTTAGTCACCTTAGTCTAAAATGTTGAGGTACAACGGGGTTGAGGTCTAATGTTTATGGACCTTGTGGAGCAAGTGAATTTTCTAGGAAGAACTGGAAAGACAAGAGGACGGAGGGGCTTTTTTCACCAAGATAGGGAGGCTGTAAGATGTGTCTGCAGATGCTTTAAGGCAGGCTACAGACCCAGTACAGTCTTGGTCTTAGTCCAGTCCAGCACCATGGGCATTCTGGGGCTTGTAGTTCATAGAAAGATCATGAGAGCTGCAAGGAATGCTGGGAAAGGGGGCAGGGCTATAAATAAACTCCCTTTTGGGATGAGAGACTGGGGAAAGAAGAAAAAATATTTGTGAGTGGTATCTCTGTGTCTTTTCAGCACAAAGGACGGAGAGGGTGCAGGAAGAGGCCTAAAAAGACAACCGGGTGGCTAAGTAAGGGACCCTGAGGGAGGGAATGTTACTTCTGGTAGAAAGCCAGACTGCCAACCCCTGCGAGGGAATTAAGAGACTGGCAGAGCAGAGGAAGTAGCATTGGGGAGAGCTGGTTGTCAGACCTGATGCCAGCTACTCTTTTAGGGGCCTCCAAGACTGGAGCTTGTGAGCTCCCTCCTGACTCTATGAACCAGTAATGGCCACTATTGCTATATCCCAGACTCTCTAGGGAAGACTGTGGTCCAGGGGAAAGAGTGGGTGAAAGTTTCAGAATCTGTTAGACTAGTTTAGACTTTTGTTTACCCCAGAAGGTGTGTAATTCTCTTCTGTTTAGCCAGAAGAGGGAAATTGAGGCAGCAGCTCCAGCCACACGAATAAGGGTAAGCAGACTGCTACAGAGGTCTTTCTATGCATGTACCACAGTCCTTAATGTATCCCTTTATTGATGTTTATTTGGAAAAACAGGTTACTTCTCGGGAGAGATGAGTTTATAAATGTTCACTGTGCTGGAACAGGACTCTAATTCTAAGCAAAGAGACCAACAGAAGTGATCAATGTTTAAGGTGCACATGAGCTGGAGACAGATCTGATTGAAAGAGCCAAATTCTGCACCCATGTGACTCTACGACAGTTAGTAAAAAATGATGCATTTATGAAGTAGGCTTTGAAATGGGAAAAAAGTACATTTAAAATTTGTTTTCCTGTGAAAGGTGGTTAATTTGACAGCTCTCGAGCCTGAAATCATGTTTATCTATAGAACAGAAACAGCACAGGATGCAGCACAAGCTCAACTGAACTAGTCCATCAATATGCCTGTATCCTAGTTTAGACAGTAAGAGCCTCCCTAGAGGTGAAAATGTAGTTTGTCCTCAAGCCTACACTGCCCTTGGCCAACATGGTGTCAACTAGAGCCACCTACAGTGGTGAAGTGAGACACTCTCCACCCAATAGCCAACAGCTGATGATGACTTTGTTTTCCCAGTTCTAGTTTACTCTTTGCACAGGATGGAAAAATCCAGGTACTGTGCCAAATAAAACACATTATTACATGAAGTTCATAAGGAACATGATTCTGAGTTGCCATATGTCACTGAAACACATGCAGGATTAAGGATAGCGAGAGGCACTTGAGCATGTATATCAGACCTCTTACTCTATTCCTATCCATTTGCTACGGTCATGATCACACCAATTATTTTTGTGAGAGCTATTGCTTAGCCAGATCAAAGCAGTTGCACCACAATTTTGTGAAATTAGTTAACAGGCCCTGTACTGAGGCATCAAACACAAAATATAAAGCTCCTGGCAAAAATTAAAGAGTAATATAACCAGTTTGTCCTCTTTAAATCTAAGTGACAAAAATGCATTGGGAGTAGCTGTAAAATAAGTGACCTTATTTAAAAGGTAAAAAAGCAGTTATATGTCATTTTGGAGCTGCAATTTTTTAAACAATGCAGTATCACTCCCCTGATCACAGAAATTTGAAATGGAGAAAGCCTATTAATTGAGTCCATTCCCCTGCATGTGATAGATATAGTCCACTGATATAGGATGCAAGATTTATTAGATTATAACACACTTGCCACTGGAATCAGACTTCTAATATTTATTTATTGTTTGTAGTTCCATAGTGCTTATGAGCCCTAGTCACGAACTAGGACCCTATTGTGTTAGGCCGCATAGTTATTAGAAAGCTGGAGCAATAATGCTATTTTCCCCTAAAAGCAAGGCAATATTTACATATATGGAAGCTTGTACTGTCATACCACAGACTAGTAAAAAGAACAGACCATTGAAATTAGTGTTTGAAATGACATGCCATATGAAAGACACTTTAATGTAGTAATAAAACCTAGTTCTTATGTAGAACTTTTCATTGTAGATCTCAAAGTGCTTTGCAAAGGAAGTATGCATCATTAGTCCCATTTTACAGATAGAGAAACTGAGGCACAGAAAGGAAAAGTGATTTGCCCATGATCACCCAATAGACCAGCAGCAGAGCTGGGCATATAATCCAGGACTCCTGATACCCAGCCCAGTGCTCTATTCACTAGTCAACACTGCCTCCATATAAATATGCTGGTTGATGCCCTGTACTGTTAATTGAACCTGTTGAGGAAAGCTGTGTCAATTCACAGTTCTGCAGGGACTTTGAAAGACAGAAGTGATCAAAGATTCAAAACTGGAATTTCCCATTAGAATATCCCTCAAATAACTAGATGTAGCAAACAGTGTATCTAGCAGTTTACAGGGTGTGTGTGTGTGTTTAAGAGGGTGGGATATAAAGGTTAGCTACAATGCTTATTTCAAATCACATTTATTTTAAGAACTGCTTCTGCTGACTTAATTACCTGTACACTAATGCACTGGCTTCTTATTAAATGTACAGATAGCTATCTTTCCCTTAGCGGGTAACTCCTCTGGCCCATATGCTGCTCTTATTCTGTGAATGCAGCTCATAATGACAGTATTGGGAGTTACACATGTCAGCAGCGCCAGAACTGGGCAGGGAGGAAGGGGACCATCTCTCCCCCCACCCTTTTAACAAAAGAAAGTCACTTTTGAAAATCTTGGCCTTAGTTTTTAAAACCTATTTCTTATTCCCCCCCTACACATGCACACCTTTTGTTAGTGATTTGGGATCAAACAGCTTTGTTTTTAAAGCTTTGCTATTCAGCTCTAAGAAAATGAGTTAGTCTTTTTTCCCTTTTTTCTTCTTCCTAATATAAAATCAAAAGGAAACACTGAATTCCTCATAGGTACACAGGATGCCTGAAATGAGGTAGTTCATTAAGCTTCCTTTTGCCAAGATGTTTCTTTCAGAATTTTAATCTCGCACTCTCTGTCTCTGTGTGTGTGTGTGTGTGTGTGTGTGTATATATATATATATATATTTGTGTGTAATAGTCTGCAACAAAAGTGTTTCGCTGGGGTCATTTATCATCCTTTGCCTAGGGCAAAGTCTATACCATTATCTTTGTGCTTGTGATACACTGTAGTTTTATAATCCTGATATCTGCAGGCTCCTGGAACATATGCAGTGCATGGCAGAGAAAGAAGTTCATGAGAGAAAATGCATCATTTGCTCTGAAAATCCATCCTCAGAAGTTTACTTCCTTTTAAAAAGTGAACTGTTTGTACCCATTCATATTCCCTAGTTTACTGCACCATCTACAAGTTGCTTTAAAACTGCACATATAGGCTCCCATTCTCTGCCACCTGATCACTTCTTTGCTATTCTGAGTTAGAAGCTGACCTATTGGTGGGGCGTGAATCGAGCCAGCAGTGGACTGAACTATAGCAATATTCATTGGCTAAATTTTCAGAACGCTAACGTCAAGTAGTTTCAGCTGACTGAGTCCAGGACACACTGGATGAAATTCATCCAGGTGTGGAGGGATAACGTAAGGCCCTCTGTGTTACTTAAGCTGCACATTGCAAGTGAGGGGGAAGCAATGGAGGGGTGTCTTAAGGGCTGAGGGTGTTCTATGTGCCAGTCCTGCATAGGTAGTGCAAAGGGCAATGATGGAGCCAGGGAAAGGGTCCCAGGATGTGATTATGTGGATGCAGTAGCTGCCCCATGCTCCACATCACTGGTACTGAGGCTGCTGGTCAGGAGGTGGTGTATTTCACCTTCCATCCAGCCTTCAGCCACACAAATAAAGCCTGATTACTTGAGTTTTATGTGAGTGAAGTAAATGTCATCTTCTGACATAAGGAGAACTCAATCTCATGCTTCAAAACTCAGCAGATTGTTACAAGGGTTTTGAGAGATCCTCCTCTCCCCTTGCCTCCACAATATTGCTGACTTCACCTATGGCATTACAGGTGGTTGAACGAACAGGGATGCTTGTTACAGTCTGGGGGGCCTGATCATAATGTTGGTTGCATACATTCCGCCTCCATTCACTTCAATAATTGGGTCCTGTGTGGAAGTTGGTAAACATTTTCCAAATTCCAATTTGTTGTGGAATTTTTCTGTTAAATTTCATTTGGTGGGGGTGGGGTAGCTCAGGTTTTCTTTTCTTGAACAAAAGATGTGTTGAAAATGTGTGTGTGGGAGGGGGTTGATCATTTCTAGTTATCCTAACACAGGTCTATGTGGCAAAGTAGTGTAATGTGTATTGATTTGGCATTCAGTGGGAGTGTGGAATGAGCAGCCCATACTGTCTGGGTATTCTGTGTGGCCATATTCAGCTCTTGGTGAAATTCCCATTTAATACAGTGGGATTTGCACCTGATTGCACCAGGGCTTACATGAAAGCTGGCATTTACCCTGCTTTATTTTTGACTCTTCTGTAAGTTACTTTTCCTCTTGTGCTCCTCCCCTCAGTACATTTGGCCCATCATTTCAGTTTTTCTGTTTTCAAGCTGGATCATAAATAATAAAAATAAATAAATGCAATCAACAAACTTTTACCGTGGAAGGTTCAGCATAGGAATTTTGACTGTGATTTATATTTTCGTTTAATTTATAAAAGATTAAGTGTTTTTTGTAGCTGGCATATCTGAGCCAGTTACTGATATGGATTCACTTTATAGCTTCTAGAACTGGTAGACTATGATCACAGCTGGCTATTGCAGCTGTTACAGCAACAGAAAACCAATAGCATAGAACTGCTGCTCTTTGTGTTATTATGTGAGAGTTGCTGTTGTGTTTGAGGAAGATGTTGTTTAAAGTGTTCTAAATTGTGGAAGTTTTGCTATGACAAGTAATTGATTGCTCCTGAATTTTTCACTTGTCAAATTTGAGACACCATTTATGGCTTGTTTGTCATACATTTATCTAAGAGTTCTTTCCCGAGGTCATCAGCTTGATAATACGACTGTCATACAAGCCAAACAGTTGGTTGAGTACCAGCACTGAACTGAAAGACAGGTCCCAGAACTCTCTCTGGTGTGCTCTGATGCCACATCCAGTGTGTTGCCTGAGGATGCAGCTTGAGGTGATATATCTATGGATCTTGAGAGAGACTTTGAAAATGGATCTTCTCCAAATATTTCCTTTTACCTGTAGAAACACACTCCGATGTTGAAACCCCATGCATGCCACTTGTATGACCAGAGAGGAAAGACCATCCAGTGGTTAAGGCACTAGCCTAGGACTTGAGAGACCTGAGTTTACTTCCAATATGACTTTAAGCAAGTCAGTTGCCTCTTTGTCTCAAGCTAGCTTTAAAATGGAGATAAGAGCACTTCCCTACCTCAAAAGGTGTCATAAGGATAAATACTTTAAAGATTGTGAGGTGCCCAGATACTATGGTAATGGGGTCATATCAGATAGATCTGGGACCTCAAATTATGGTCTTGCAGTAGCAAGATCATAGTTAAGGTTGGGTGAGAATTGGTATGTCCAGTTAACATTAAGAAATGGATTGCAGTTACTATTTTAGTGGCCAAAAGTTATTTTGAAAAAATGGAAATTTTCAATTCCTCCTCATACACACACTGGTTTAGTGATCTCTCTACTACAGCATTAATAACAAACATGGAAAAAACAAACAAAAACGAATCTGTCCAATAGAAATGCTTGGGAAAAAATACGAGGATGTCTGGTTAAAAATGAAACTGTTGCATATTTTTGCAGTTTAGTATACAGTAGTTGCCAATATTCATAGGTTATGTTCTCACTTATTTAGCTATTTAGTCATTCTAATAATTGATGAACTGCATGACCACTATGGGTTCAGGCTTTTTGTTTTGCTTTGTTCTAGGTTTTACAAATAATTAGCTTTGAATTTTGTTATTTATATGCTATTTCCTTCTGGTGTATGTATTTATATATGTTTTATTTTGTTATGTATTTATATTGTATATAAAAACAATAAAAATAATGTTAAAAGAGTAAGGAACTTCACAAACAAAAACCTTGCTTTAATGTTAGTTAAGGTTACTCTCCTGAAGAAACATCACCACACCCTCCGTGATGCTCCCATGCACCTGTCTGGCAGCACTTAAAATGGATTCTTTCTTTATAACAGTGATGATTTGCGTTCATAGAGCATCACTGCTCAAGGATCTCAAAATGCTTCCCAAATATTAAGCCCCAAGACACTCCTGGGAAGTATGAAGGTATTTTACAAATGGGGATGTCATAACCTGGCTTAGACCTGCTTTCTGGATGGACACAAGTCTGTTTTGATGGGATCCAACTGCTGAATTCCACATACTTATAAGCCCCAGGTCTGGGTAGTGACTGATCACTGTTCTTACCTCTGGGTGTCTCAGGAGCACTCACAGGTGCAGACTCAGTGTCTGGTAACTTCTTGGCACAGCCATCTTGCTTCTGGCAGTGGAATGGCCTCCCTTGCTTAGACACGCATTCCTATTAAAACCAGATCTGTTCCCTGTTTGCCCAGGTGCTATAGTCGTTTGAGAGGAGGGGCCAGGACCGTGCTCCCCCAGACTTCTAAGTATAGAGACATTCAAAGTCAACAACCCTGCTAGTAGAAAATCTATTGATCCAGTAGGGAAGAGTCGTTTAATGTTGAGGGCCTTGATTGCTCTGATGTGGTCTGTCCACTAAGTATAAAACCTCTGCTATAGAATGGATCCTCCAATCCAGAGTGAAGGTTATAATCATTCACAAAACAAAATGGAATTCACAATCTAAAACAGACATATCCCCGAACTGTCACAGAGGCACAAAGTTTAAATGACTTGCCCATGATCACACAGTGAATTAGTGGCAGGACTCTTATTCTCAGTGCTATGTTCTAACCACTAAACCATACTCCCCTTGCTCTTCCCTTCTTTGTCAAATGCTATTTGTGGCCAGATAATTACACTGCTCTACAGCCAAAATGCTTCTGAAATAAATGTAGTCAAACTTTACTAATTCTGGGTCACTGAGAACGAAAATGATGCTTAAAATTGTTGATTGGCTCTAGTTTTCAAGATATGCTATTGGGTCAGTATATACGACCCTTGACTTGGGAATGGCGGAGGATAAGTGAGTTATAAAGGGAAGGGATCTCAATTTAAACCAGAAATGACTAAAATACATCTTTGACTGGATCTATGAATAAATCTATGACTGGGTTTGGACAGTACTTGCTTTTTAGGCAAAACAATGAATGATGCAATCTGAAGCTGGTATTGCGTCATACATGATATGAATTGCATCATGTTATTCCTAGAAGTCATGGATGATGCAATCCTAACGAAGCTTACATCACTCTGCTGAACAAATTGCCCTATATCAGCTCTAGAAATCAGACAGTGTCGTGCTCTCTTATTTGTCAGTGTTTGATTTTGCAAAGGGACACATTTCTGTTTAGCCAAAGTGAGCAGAGATGCCTCGTACTTGTGTGAACAGTGCAGATAACTTCTCCTATGTTTGTGGTGAAGTGACTTTTGCATCACAAAAGCGCAGTATAACCACTATGGTTAAGAAAGCCTATCACCTTTATTTTGGCTGCAAAATTGGAGATCAGGACAAGAGGTGGGCCCCACACATATGCTGCAACACTTGTGCAACAAATCTTCACCAGTGGTTGAACAGGAAAAGGAAATCTATGCCTTTTGCAGTGCCAATGATTTGGAGAGAGCCAACAGATCATACCAGCAATTGTTACTTCTGCATGGTGCCTCCAGTTGGGAAAGGTGTGTCAAAGAAGAAAAAGTGGACTGTGCATTATTCAAACATTCCATCAGCTATACGCCCAGTACCCCACGGAGAAGGACTGCCGGTTCCTGATGCACCAGAATCATTCTCACTTGAATCAGACGAGGAAGAGGATGAAACTTCTGGTCCTGAACCATCAATGTCACAGGACCCACATTTTCTCCCATCCTCCTCCTCTGAACCACACCTCATAACACAAGGTGAACTGAATGACCTTGTCAGGGATTTGGAACTACCCAAGAGTAAGGCAGAGCTGTTGGGCTCCAGACTACAGCAATGGAATCTCCTGGCAGGTGATGTTAGGGTTTCCATGTTCCGTGACCGTCAATAGGATCTTGTCCCATTCTTCTTCATGGAAGGTGATCTTGTAGCCTGCAACAACATCGATTGTGTGATGGCAGCCCTCAACATCGTTCACGATCCAGATGAGTGGAGACTGTTCATTGATTCATCGAAGACGAGTCTTAAAGCTGTTTTACTGCATAATGACAATGTTTTGCCATCAATTCCAGTTGGTCATGCAGTCTATATGAAGGAAACCTATGTCAACATGAAACAACTTTTGAGGTGCATAAACTATGACCAACATCAGTGGCAGCTTTGTGGCGATTTGAAGGTTGTTGCTCTCTTGCTTGGTCTGCAGACTGGATACACAAAGCAGCTTTCAAGTGCCTCCATGGAAAATTTCCAAGTTTAAGTGAAGCTAAGATAAAGGAAGGTGTCTTTGTTGGTCCTCAGATTCCTGAACTTCTTCGAGATGATGCATTTGACCATGCACTGCGTGGCAAGGAAAAGATGGCCTGGAAAGCCTTCCAGTTAGTGGCAATACATTTTCTCGGAAACAACAAGGCAGACAACTACAGGTTGTTGGTGGAAAACCTCCTCAAGGCATACAAAAGCCTTGGTTGCAACATGTCACTAAAGATACATTTTTTGCACTCTCATCTAGATTTTTTTCCACCGAACTGCGGAGCAGTGAGCGACGAGCACGGCGAGCGATTTCACCAGGACATTGCAACAATGGAGAAACGCTATCAGGGCAAATGGAGCCCATCAATGCTTGCAGACTATTGCTGGACAGTGACAAGAGATGCTCCATTTAATGAATACAAGAGACAAGCCAAGAAGCGCCGAGTAGACACTGAATAGGACTAAACTATGTATATAATAGTTTTTTGCCTTTTGTTTCATAATAAATTTTATTTATATAACCCTTTTGCTGATTTTTAAAGTGTTACATAAACAGGACAGGTGAAATATTATCATGTAAATCAACCATAAACACATGAAAAGACCTAGGTTTACAATTTATGATTAAAACTCTACTATCTACACAATATACATAGACATAAAATGTAAAAACTTAAATATCTTAGAAACAGTAGCCAATCAGTTGTTTTAATTGTCATATTTGAATTCAGCACATCAAAATACATAATAAATAGCACATTTTATCTCTGAAGCAGACGACTTCTCAAAAATTGTAGATCAGTGTTATTTTATGTTAGCTTTCTAATTAGGCGCAGGGATGTACTCCTGCAGGAGGTGGAATATGCTTTCTAAGTTGTCTCCTCTCCCTCCTTGTGTGGTTTCATTGCCTTCTCCTCCTCCTCCCCTCCCCTTCAGTCCATGTTCTCTGCCACAGCAACAGACTTTTCAAAGCAAGTGTTTTAAACAATGTTTCTTATTACAGCGCCTGCTTCTCTAACAGGAATAAAGCAGCCTTCCAGAGACAAGATTGCATGAATGTGTTGGCATATGTTACACATCTGAAGCTCTTGTGCCCATTTATTTGCAGAGGAGGGGCTGAGTGTAAGTACATCCAGCAGAGTTTTTAGGCAAATTTTTAAAAAGGTTCCCTAGCAAAAGAGCACGTTAGCCCCAGACATAAAAGAAACTAATTAAATTGCTGAGCACATTACTGCTAGCAATAAACACCTTGTCACAAGAATTTCACATCTGCAAAAAGTCTTATTTTATCATGCAACCATGAATGTCCTTAAGGAGCCACTGATGCCTCCTGGAAAGCTTTGAGAAGCACTCTTTTTAGAGGCCATTCTGCTGGAGTATCATATGTTCTCTTAATTTCTCTTCTCCCAGTTTATTTTTTGAAAACAGGATCTTAGTTTTTAAGAGTTCATCTGTTTCTGCTGCTAATTCCCAATTTGAAGTCATAATGAGTGTGTGACATCACAAATAGTTGCTGTACAAGTAGTTGTGCCACAAGATGATTCTGACTTCAGGTGGGGGGAATAAGCAGTAGGAGCAGATGAAACATTAAACAATTATACTGTTTTCATGCTAACTGCCTTCATAATATAAACAAGACATATACCCAATGGTGTAGTGGTACATTGTTTTAGTAAACTAACCTAAACTAAACTCCATATTCCCCAAGTGAGAAGTGGGTAAACTCTGTTTACCTGCGTCTACACTATAGCAAATTCTCCCCTCCTCCCAGCAGAGAAGCAGACTCATTTCTCAAGTGAGTCTAACTCAAAGCTTTCTGTTCAGTATCAGATACTCTTTAACTATCAAATTAATAAAACCCTTAAATTGCTAGACAAGTAAAGAAGCATTTTTAATTATATATATATATTATAGGTTTTACTTAGCTTTTTATTGTATGCTACATGTGAGAGTGATTTTGATTTTTTTGTAACCTCGTGTAATGTATGAGGAATGTAGTCAGATTATTTAGAACATAAGAAGGCCATGCAATCTAGCCCAGTATCCTGTCTTCCAATGGTGGCCAAAAGGAATGAACAGAACCAGGCAATTATCAAGTGATCCATGTCCTGTTGTCCAGTCCCAGCTTCTGTCCCTGTTCATCTTGGCTAATAGTCAGTGATGGACCTATCCTCCATGGAATTTTCTAATTCTTTTCTAAACCCAGTTATACTTTTGGCCTTCACAACATCCCCTTCACAGCAAGTTGTACAGGTTGACCATGTGTTGTGTGAAGAAGTACTTCCTTATGTTCATTTTAAACCTGCTGCCTGCTAATTTAATTGGGTTACCCCTGGATTTCATGTTATGTGAAGGGGTAAATAATACTTCCTTATTCACATTCTCTAACAATGTGTTACCCTGTGAATCCTGCTGGAGATATCAGTAGGCATTGGTGTAATAATTATATAAATCTTTCTGTTAGCAGGGTATCATCACATAATGCAGTAAAAAAGGAGGAACAAAATGATTGCAGAATACCAGACACTGCAGCTTGATTACAAGGAAATGAAATGATGGCTTTAACTTTGGTTTTAAGGAGACAGCAAAGCATTCTGCAGAGCCTCCATTGAATTAATCGCAACAGGGAGAAACCTTGCAATACCTTCACGTGCATTCTTGGGCAGAACATATTCTACTATGGAGATACTCCACCTTCCCCAGCCACTAGTTCATTGTAAGTAAAGTAATGAAAATAGTTCTGGAAGGGCTCCTTTAGCGTGGCATCCACTGTGTCCAATTAGCAAATATCCTGCATCACTGATTTTAGAATTAATGTGACAATAGTCCTCTAACTAGTTGCAACATATTGACTACATCTTGAACAGTATTAATTTCCAGTTGTCAGGGGAAAATACGTGGAACAACAACAAAAAGGGTTTGCATGCATTATTGCTAGGTGCTTCTTTAAATTAAGACTTAGCCCTGTACATCTGTCCCACAATGTGACCTAACTTAAACTTCTGGAATCTATTCTCATTGCCTCACATTGCTTTAAACTGAATTACTGCCAATGCACCTAGTGTGGCTATTGTGAATGTTATTACATTGACTCTCTCCTCATATTTGTATTGTCAGCAGATTTGTTTGGAGTTTGTTTCTTGCTCCAGGTCACTGATATATTATGTGGGGACAATGGATCCCTTTTGATCCTCATAGAAGGTAGGAGGAATGTTTTAGTGCAGCGACTCTCAATCTTTCCAGACTACTGTACCCCTTTAAAGAGGCTGATTTGTCTTGCGTACCCCAAGTTTCACCTCACTTAAAAATGACTTGCTTACAAAATCAGACCTAAAAATACAAAAGTGCCACAGCACACTGTTACTGAAAAATTGCTTACTTTCTTATTTTACCATATAATTATACAATAAATCAATTGGAATATAGATATTGTACTTACATTTTAGTGTATAGTATATAGTATATATACAGTATAAACAAGTCATTGTATGTATGAAATTTTAGTTTGTACTGACTTCACTAGTGCTTTATATGTAGCCTGTTGTAAAACTAGGCAAATATCTAGATGAGTTGATGTACCCCCTGGAAGACCTCCGTGTACCCCCATGTACCCCGGTGGAGAACCACTGTTTTAGTGCATAAGGCACTGGACTGGAATTCAAGAAACCAGATTTCGATTCCCAGCTCAGCCACAAACTTGGGCAAATTGCTTAAGCTACCCGGTGCCTCAGTTCTCCATATGTAAAAGGGGCATAATAATTCCAAGCCCGACAGGGGTATTTGATGTGCTTAACTACAATGGGGGTGAGGCCTGTATAAGTACCTCAATAGATAAGAAGGATATATATTCAAACCTCCTCCAGTATCTTAACCCCCTAGGAACACATGGACCAACAATGAGTAGGATACCCAGTTGATTTTTGGAGACTATTAATCTCCTGTGTGTGGAACTCCACCAGGGCCGGCTCTAGGCACCAGCAAAACAAGCTGGTGCTTGGGGCGGCACACTTTAGGGGCGGCATGGCCGGAGCCAGAATGCCGCCCCTGCCGCCCCTAAAAATGTGCCCCGGCCACCCTAGCTCACCTCCGCTGCTG
>NW_020664446.1:52787948-52921771 GCF_002925995.2 Terrapene triunguis | reverse complement strand
ACCTGGAAGGAAGGGGGAGATCCCGAGCAGCTGCGGCACGCGAAACAGCTGATTCGCGCGCCGCTGCTCCCCCTCCCTCCCAGGCTTGAGAGCCTAGGGGGGAGGAGGCAGAGCTGGGGATTTGGGGAAGGGGTGGAGTTGAGGCGGGGCCGGGGGGTGGAGTAAGAAAAAAACGGGGGGGGGCGGCCAAAATTGATTTTGCTTGGGGCGGTAAAAATCCTAGAGCCAGCCCTGAACTCCACTATGCCCTTACTAGTTCCCATGAAGGTACCCGAGGGCTGTGCTAAAGTCAATTATTTCAGTGAATCTTTGTGTGCTACCGTACAGGAACTCTGCTTAAAAACACAAGTACATCATGTCAGTTCTGACCCCTACTCAACCCTTTCTATCACATCCTTCCCGTATTCACTTTTATTAGTTTTAGTCTGCCTCTTATGAATCCATGATGACTCCTATCTCTTCCAAATTTCTGTGTAAGTTCTTTGACATATCAGTGCAGCACTTCAGATCCTCATTGATCTGTTATTTGTGATCAGATCATTATTTCTTCCAAGTACCATGCGTGAGGATGAGTCAATGTTTGTCTAAGTCCAATGACATTTTCAAGGTATCTAGCCTGTAAATTTAAAAAAAATTGGCTAGTTCATATTGAATCATGAACCTTAATTCTACAGTCCTCCTGAGTACATTATTAGGCTACTTGTCCTTTGCATGTACTGTAGCATCTAGTTCTAGTGATAACTAATTTACATATTGTTTTGTTCACTTTCAATTTAATGATCCCACTTGTACTTTCTCTTAGGCCTCCTCTGTCAATTACTTTCCTTCCTTCCTTTTCATTTAAGGCTATTTCTTCCTGTTCTTTTCTTTCTCAGCTCTAAGCATGATATGTTCCTCAATATAAAACTGCCATTCATATTCCTTTCGCAAACATTATTTCATCTAAGTCCAGGATGTTGCAGTTTCCTCTGTGTGTAGATTTCTTCTTTCTTTATTTTCTTTCTAATTTTGCTTGCATTTTGATACAATCCCCTATTCAATAACATAAGATGCTTTGAAGAGTGGGGGGAAGAAAGGTGTAGCCTAATTGCATTCTCATTCTCTCTCTGTCTCTTAATTAGAAGATAGCAGCAGGGTGAGCCTGGGTACACCACCTGGTCCATAGCTCCCCAACATATTTCTTAGACTCAGTATCTGAGATTGAGAAATCCTTCTATTTGTTTTTGTTAGCCCCTTTAAACTCCAACACTAGATAACAGTAGGGAGAAAAAGTCATCTTTGTTAAATATTCAACACCTCCACTTCTTCACTTAAGGGCTGAAAACATCCTACTCCATATCTCTGGGTTGTCCAAAGAAAATCTACAGCCAAATCAGGGAAGAGCAGACTTGATGTTCCTAATATTTTAATGTTAAAAAAAAACCCTGCTTTTTTTTTCTTTTTAAGAAAACCTTTTAGGATTTTTTCCTACATTATGGGAGGACAAGGGGCACAAACCTATTTTTTCCCCTTTCACAAGTTGCCTTTAAGAAGTTAAAATTAAAATACTTTGTTTGATTACATCCCTCCAGTTTGTAGTTGTGCTCTCTCTTACCACTGATTTATAGACCTTTGCATTTATTAATGTCAAATCTCTCCTAATTCTTTGCAGCTGCCATGGCTCTAACCATGGACACTTTGTAGTTTGGTTTTGTCCACCAGTATAGCTATCCCTGCAATTTTAGGGTTATCCACAAATCTGATCATCTGATCTGATCAAAGTGCAGAGAAAGACACTTATTTTTGAGTAGAGCTAGATTAAAAGGGCTCTGGAAACACTTTAGAGAGTTTTGAACTGGCCACTACCAGCAGAAAGTGTTTTTTGTTTGAAAACTGACAGATGTTTCCCCATTTTGATAGAAGGACCTCCGGTGACCACATGTGGTGCATGGATATTAGTATGAGAATCACTGAGCTACAGTATAGCTTTCACACACACACAATCTGTAATCATATCAGCTGCCATCATGCCGTTGGTTTTTCTATGGAGGAAGCAGACTCAAATGGGTAATAAATGCTAGCTTTGCAATTGGCAAAAACTGTGCTTTCTTTGAGTTAACTGTTCTCACATATTGCAGGCTTCCTCTTCCTAGCATTTATTCAGAGCTCAATTTCAGTGCGTCTGAACTGATGATAAAGTCTGAACAGTGCTCGTGCAGAGTGACTGACATTCATAAAGGTAAACATGAAGACTTATCACTCAGATGCTGCTGCTGTAGATTACATGCTCTGATCTCCCTATCACAATGCCAATTCAAGATGAGAGACTACAGCATTGTGGAAAAGGAAACCCTCTGAACATGAATCAGCCTGTAACTGAGCAGTACTTAATAGCCATGACTTACATCCCTAGGAGATGACTGTCTGTCTAAAAGCTCATCCAAAGCATCAATTAAAAAAATTACCAAACTGCTCAAACAGTATGAGAACTACAGCCATTTGTCCTTTCTACCTTCTATTAGTCTAATTGATTTTTATTCTAATGCATGTGAATACTCTTATTTTTGACAAGACTGGGGATGGGCCGTAATTTGCATGGCCCCATGGTTCCAGGGGCAATTCCTTTTTACACTCTGACAGTTGTTTCATTGTATTGAGCAGCAGGTGATCAAGCTTTCTAACAGGTGGGTGGTTAAGAGAAGAAACCACCTCCTTTACTGGGTTTCTGTTCAGGAGAAAGTCCAGCACTGGAGGAACATAGGATGTTGCTGATCATATCTGAGATACAATGGCAGTGCTGTATGCAGGGGAATGCTCACATTTCCTGCCTACCACTACATCTGGCTTTAGCCTGTACTATCTAGTCTTCAGGTCTGGGAAAGGTACTCCCAGCATCACAGCAAAATAAGGTGGAACAGATTGCTTAGCATAAGTAGTGAGCACATATGGTAAGGGACCATTCAAGCTAGAGTGACTATAGAGGTGTGAACAGGCCACTCTACCTTGAATGGTCTATGCTAAACAATGTGTTCCACCTTCCATTTTGCCGAGATGCTGGGAGTGAAGAGCTCTGTGTAGCTCAAAAGCGTGTCTCTCTCTCTCCAACGGAAGCTGGTCCAATAAAAGATATTACCTCACCTGCCTTGTCTTTCTAAGGCTGGATTTGTGACTTCTCTGCCTCTTTGCATGTGTGCTTTGTGGTAGTCTTCAAGTTCATACTTGTGTTAGATTAAATGCATGATGTGTACCCAAGATGGCAGAAAAATGGTGACTATTGTGATATTTTAGAAACATGCTCACATAAAAACCAGTGTAATAATCAAGGAAGAGTTTCACGTTCAACTGTCTCTCAAAATGTCTTTGCTTCCTTAACTGTGCCATGTTAGCACTGTATTAACCTAGGGTTTTTTTGCATTCAGTAATTCAACATCAGAGTGGTTCTATAACATGTTTCTATTATGATCACAGGCAAAAATTACCTTCAAAATACTGCTAAGGGTCTTACTTGGGGCTGTCAAAAGCCAGACACTCCAGACTTAAACAGGAGCTTCCTCCTTAATTTTTTGTGACATGCTTGGATATTTCAGCAAATAGAGTACGTAAAATCATCACTGCCTGACAGAGACCCTTGCCCAGGGTATGAATAACTTTTAAGTTTTTGCTTTGTCAGGCCGTGAACATAATTTGTCTGTGATCTGAATGTTGTAGGGACAAGAGGCTTAGAATACAAATTCTTTTGGAATTCTTTGAAGGGTATTGCTTTACCCACAGAATAAATCAAACTAGTCTGAATGTTAAAAATTAAGTGTAGGAACACCCTGGGGAATATATAAATATGGCACTTTCATACTTGGCAGATCTGCTTACCTGAGAGATGCCAAACATGGGGTTTTGCTATTTTGTACTTTCTGCATTACAAAACTCAAATAGCTATTGGAGAGCAAGCAGGATTCTCTTTGGCTTATTACATAATCAATTGAATTGTCAACTGTGGTCCAACTGCAGTATGTTTACCTCAAGTTGTACACCTCAGTGCACCTTAACTATATCTCAGTGGGGTCAGGTTTATCGCTGATGAGCCATAAAGAACATAGCCTGAGATCTTCAAGTCAAGTTGAGTTTACATGGCTGACATTTCGAAAAAAGACTTCGCTATTTATAAACAAAACAAATATGATATGCAAACTGATGAGACATAATAAAAGTGGAATCTAATGATGTCATTTTGAATAACTTTTCAGAGTGTAACCAAACTTCAAGCTAATTCTAGATATCTGCTATCTCTGAGGGAACCCGAGAAAGTTGAGGGAATAAAAAAGGGTGCACAGAGATATATTAAATGAGTTAGCTGTACACCAGTGTTTCCCAAACTTGGGACACCGCTTGTTTAGGGAAATCCCCTGGTGGGCCGGGCCGGTTTGTTTACCTGCCGCATCCGCAGGTTTGGCCGATTGCGGCTCCCACTGGCCACTGTTTGCTGCTCCCGGCCAATGGGGGCTGCAGGAAGCGGCATCCCAAGTTTGGGAAACAATGCTGTACACAATACTGCAGAAACAAAAATATAAAATGCACTCCAGGTATTTAGAAGCACTAGCAAAAGCTGCTGTATCTAAACAGTGGGACTATTAGAGTGAACACTGTCATGGTTTTACCAAAGATGAATTCTGTCAGAACGGTAATATGACCTTAGACTATTGTAAAACTGTTACTAACAGAATGCAATTCATTCTAAATATTAATCTTTTCCCATGGGATCATTGAATTTGTGTGCTGGGTGAGTAACAGACTCCTCAAATCTCTCAAGTCAATAAAATGGCTGCTAAGGGTACAATTCTTCTCCTTTGATCTCTCTTGTGGATTGTTAGTGCACATTCTGCGCTTGTTCCTCACATGAACTCCCACTGACACTTCCTATCGCCTATTTTGTTTCTATTTCTAAAATCAGATGATGACAGCACGTTCTGAACTGCACCTGTGTAGGGCGCAAAAACTATTGTTGCATTAACTCCTCACACTGAACCCAAATGTGGCATGTGTGTCAAAGCTGGCAGTTGATTTCATGGCTTCTCTTGTCAATGATTCATTGACAAAGGGTGTCCCTGGAATAGCACACATGGGGGAGGAGAAAGTAGAAAAGCAAAAGCTCCCAACACTTGTGATTTTACTAATTAAAAAGAATTCTCATTTCCAAAGAAGAATCACTTGATATTGAATACCCAGGAGTGCAATCTAAGGCCACTAGCGTAGGGGTTCTGTTTCCTGTGATCTATGAAGTAATCAGATACAGTATCGCCAGAAGGCTATAAGCATACTGTGCTGAATACTGTACAGTCCTAGTGTCTCAGGGGGTTAATTTAAAAAATGCCTTAACTTCCTCTTTTATAATAAGATTTAGGACAATTGCTAATTGGGCTTTTAAAAAGGAAATAATGAAAGAGCCAACTAGATTTCCCTCCCCTCCTCAAAGAAGGAAGGGAGTCCTCCTATACTTCAGAAATAGCTGGCAACTGTGCCAAGAGAGTCTTGCAAATGTATGCCAATTTTCAAATTTTACCACTGCTATTATTTAATTGTATGAGCTTCCACTGCTCTGAAACACATCCAGGAACAAAGGGTGGAGCAGGCTGAAATTCTAGTTGTGTTCTGTGACAGAAAAGTAACCAGCAAAGCTTTCTGAGGCCAACAGAAAGCAACAATACTAACTGTGGTTACAAAGTTTTATTTATCGATGAGACATGTAGGGGCAAAAGCAAATGTTATACACAGGCCAAATTCCGTTCAGATAAAAAGATAAAAAAAATAAATAAGTGTTGTAAGCAAGACACATGAAGTAATTCTTCCACTCTACACCATTCTGATTAGGCCTCAACTGGAGTATTGTGTCCAGTTCTGGGTGCCACATTTCAGGAAAGGTGTGGACAAATTGGAGAAAGTAGAGGGGAGCGACACAAATGATTAAAGGTCTAGAAAACTTGGCCTATGAGGAAAGATTGAAAAAATTGGGTTTGTTTACTTTGGAGAAGAGAAGACTTGACGGGGACATGATAACCTTTTATATACTTGAAAACTGTTATCAGGAGAAGGTTGAAAAATTGTTCTCCTTAACCTCTAAAAGTAGGACAAGACGCAATGGGTTTAAATTGCAACAAGGGAGGTTTAGGTAGGACATTAGGAAAAACTTTCTAACTGTCAGGGTAATTAAGCACTAGAACAAATTGCCAGGGAGATTGTGGAATCTCTGTGATTGGAGGGTTTTAAGAACAGGTTAGACAAATATCTGGTCTAGTTATTACTTAATTCTGCTTTGACTGGACCAGATGACCTATCGAAGTCCCTTCCAGTCCTATACTTCTATGATTCTATGAACTCTCTCGGATACAAATGTATGGAGGTACATACTGTATAAAGTACATGACCCTTTAAAATTTGCTCATGAAAGGCAAATGGGTTAAAGTGTTAATTTGTTACAACAGATTTTCATGACGGAAAAATTCAGTGTCTTCTATTGAACTTTTCAGGTCAGGTGAGAGTTTGAATATTGAAATTAAAATAAAAGGATTCCTACATAATGCATGATTTGTGCATGACTTCAAAGAAAACTTTCCTAGAGCTACGTCTTCCTCTGTTCTTGCCCAAATCCTTCTTATGGGGGTGGGAGATAGGGAATAGGGGAACTGGATCGCTGGGAGGACTTCTAAAGCGATACCAAGTCTGAATCCACCAGAACTCATTATAATCAGCTGGCTGTTCAAAGGTTTATTGGTGTTTTCAGTTCTTTTCCTAGTGAGAAGATGATGGCATCACAATAAACACTGATCTGGATTTGGGATGGGAACAAAAATTTGGGGTGAATATCAGGAAACTTCTTGACCCTGAGATCTATCCAGGCTGTGGAATAGCCTCCCAAGGGAAGCAGTGGAACACCAAACGGTCTCTCTCATTTTATCAGTCACCATATCAGTTTATTTTAATCTACTGTCTTCTGTTTCACACCCAGTCTTCCCATTCCAGACAATGGTTTGCCCCCAGCTTCTGGAGATTTCTTGGAGGCAGAACATTGTGTTCTTCTACTCTAAATCCTCAAGGATCCAGGACATGATGGTTTGGTTCACCTCTGGTACTAAGGTTCCTCTGAAGAGGGGCAGGGAGTCACTTAAATCTATAGTTATCAAAAGTGGAACTGAAGATGCAGGACCAGATTCTCGGTGTAGATAAGTGATCTCCTTTTTACGCCCAAGATCACTTTTTGAATCTAAGGGCAACCCAGGATCTACCCTTCCCTGAGGCCCTGCCCCTTCCCCAAAGCCCCGCCCTGCTCACTCCATTCCCCCCCCCCATTTCTCGCTCTCCCCCACCCTCACTCACTTTCACTGGGCTGGGGCAGGGGTTCGGGGTTCAGGAGGGAGTATGGGCTCTGAGCTGGGGCCGAGGGGTTCGCAGTGTGGGAGGGAGCTCTGGGCTGAGCCTGGGGCAGGGGGTTCGGGTGCAGGAGGGGGCTCTGGGCTGGGGCACAGTATTGGGATACAGAAGGGGATACAGGGTGCTGGCTCTGGGAGGGAGGTCAGGGCTGGGGCAGAGTGTTGAAGCGGAGGAGGAGGTACAGGGTGCTGGCTCTTGGAGGGGTGCTGGCTCCAGGAGGAGGCTCAGGGATGGGGGTTAGGGTGCAGCCTCCCACCGGACAGCACTTACCTCCGGCGACTCCCAGTCAGCAGTGGGTGCAGTGAGGCTAAAGTAGGCTCCCTGCCTACCCCAGCCCCACACTGTTTCTGGAAGGGGCCAACATGCCTCTGCAACCCCTGGGAGGATGCAGGGGGCATGTGGCTCTGCACTCTGCCCCTCTTTGCAAGCACCGCCCCCACCGCTCTTCCGGCCAATGGGAGCTGTGGGGGCAGTGCTTGCAGGCAGGAGCAGTGCGCGGAGGGAGAACCCTGCCCGTGGGGCTGTGCTGGCCGTTTCTGGGAGCGGCGTGGGGCCAGGGTAGGCAGGGAGTCTGCCTTAGCGGCAGCCACACTACACCACTGGAGATCGCAATCGACAGGGAGATCCTCTAGGATTGACCAGTCAGTTGTGATTGACTGGTTGGTGACCACTGGTGTAGATCATTATAGCTCCACTAACGTCAATAGAGCTAACCTGATTTGCACTAGCTGAGATTCTGACTTGCAGAGTTTTGTGCAAGAGCGAGCATGCTGTCTATTTTGAAATGCAGACATGGCCTTCTCAGCTGTTCTCACGAAGTGGCACTTGCATGGTATCACTAAAATCCTGAGCTGGTTTGGTCTTACTATGGTGTCTGTCTATGAACTTGATCAGTTGCTCTGTATTT
The DNA here is from genome assembly GCF_002925995.2 of Terrapene triunguis. Taxonomy (NCBI): domain Eukaryota; kingdom Metazoa; phylum Chordata; order Testudines; family Emydidae; genus Terrapene; species Terrapene triunguis. The sequence goes on along the minus strand of NW_020664446.1, from coordinate 52,913,466 downwards.
GCACGTTAATATTTAATTTTAGAATCGAGTTAAGTTCAGCTTTTACATATTCATTCAGTGCTAACTGGATTGAATGTGGTGCATGTAACTGGCAACACATTGGTTTTTATATCTGCGATAAATTGTATCATATCCTGAATGCATTCCAGCCCAATGAGTACTACATCAAACTCTAAGAAAATCTTTTGCATCCTTTTAATAGAAAATGTATACATTCATTTGATCATCTGCATTTGCAGATTGCTCTTGAACTCAGTCACACATGGGACTACCTGCGCCACTACTTCAAACTATCAGTAGTATCTGCTTTCATACTGACCTGGCACCGTGGCTTTGCTGAAGTGGCTCATTTTTGTGTTTAATGTATGAAACAAGCTTCATTTTTTTGTGAACACTGGATGTAGAGCTGGGTGAATTTTTTTAATGATTTGTTTGTTCACCAAAAAATGCAGTTTTGGGTCAACCAAACTTGTTCACGAATTTGGGTCAAACTCAGCAAATAGTTTCAGTCAAAGTATTATTTTTTGAAAGTCAAATCATTTTGTTTTGAAATGACATTTGTTTAGAAAGGCAGCTAGATTTAACTTGAAAAGCACCTCAAACAAAATGTTTCATTTGACTCTAAACAAAACAAATTAAGGCTTTATTTTGTTTTTGTTTGGAAGTTTGGCCACCAAACAAACAAACAAAAAAGTTATTTACCCAGCTCTTAATGGCTGTTTCTAATCTCTTTGTAATCCCAGTTATTTTATACTGTGCACTAGGATCAGTATCTACTCTAAAATGTACTTATTTCCAGTGTCACAAACCAATCTGTTACAGAACCTTACTTTGTAAATTTATTAAAAGTGCCAGCAAAAAACCCTTTATCAATCATCATCAGAGCTTTGCTCTCCAGTGGTACATTCGTCAATGTATCTTGCTTTTGTGTTTGTTTCCCATTTGTAGTAAGAATGCTACCCTTACAAAATGGTTAGGTTTTTTCCCTGCATTGTGTAATTTGCACCCTCTCTACTGGATGCCATTACATTTTATGATTGCTTCCATGTTTATTATGAATAAACTTGGTCTCTGCTTTTTGTTTACCCTTCTGTTCTATCTTCATGCCTTTATTTTTAATTAGATGCACTTTAGTTTGAGAAGTACAGATTTCAATAACCTTGCAAATATCTGCTCTTTGTAATGACAAGTTCTTTCTTGCAATAACTTTGCTTTGACTTGATTAGCAGTTGTAACACAAACAATCCAGTCTCTGATTGGCTCATCTATTAGCTGTTCAAATTCATGTGGCTTTAGCTTTATGTAGGTCTATAATATAATGGACTATCCTCTCACCTGGTCAAGGAAATGTACCTTACACATGTGACCTTTTGGCAGGGATCAACCTATTCTTGAAACTTTGGAAAAATTTCATTGAGCAGTTTTTCATTCCTTTTACAATCCCACTGAAAGGTAGCATAGACCTACAATGCCTTTGGGATTGCAACATGTAGCGATGTGGGGGGTTTCACACACTCTGACTTTCTTTCTAATACTACTTGCTTCCAAAAAAACTTGGAAGCACTGCAGCCTTTCTCCCTACTTCTCTGCCAGGTTCCCTTCCAGACTGAGAAATTCAGGTGGCTTGACTTGGTCCATTTTTGGCAAAGATTTAGCTTACTTCTGACACCAAATAACAAAGATGAGAGACAGGATTGTGAGTAAGAACTGACGGTTACAAAGGTCATAGAAATGTAGGTCTGGAAAGGGCCTCCAAAGGTCATTTAGTTCAGCGCTCCATTCTGAGGCAGGACCAAGGGTATGTCTACACTACCCGCTGGATCGGTAGGTAGCAATCGATCTATCGGGGATTGATTTATCGCGTGTAGTGTAGATGCGATAAATCGATTCCCGATCGCTCTCCCATCGACTATTGTTGTAGCTGAAGTTGTGTATCTTAAATGGATCCCTCCCTCCCCCCAGTGTAGACCAGGCCCAAGTAAACCTGGGACCATCCCTGACAGGTATCCAGCCTGTTATTAAAAACTTCCAGTGATGAGGCTTCCACAACCTCCCTTGGATGCCTAACTTAACTATCCTTATAGCTAGAAAGTTGTTTTTTCTAATAGCCAACTTAAATCTTTCTTGCCAATTTCTTCTTGTTCTGTCTTCAGTGGACAAGGAAAACAATTGATCACTCTGCTCTTTATAGTAGCTCTTAAAATCTTTGAACAAAGCGAGCTCTGGGTGGAGACAGGGTAAGTGCAGCCAAAGCACCCTCTGTAAACAACTCTGCTGATGCACCTCTCTCCTGACTTGAAGCCTCTGTTGTTCTTATTCAGTTCTTGGCTCCTGACCTGCAGCATGCTCTGATCCCAGGCAGCTAGTTACAGGGTAGCTTTGGGATGTGGACGTGTGAGCTACATGTGGGGAGCTGGAAACCAAACCAACTTCATTTGTGTTCTCAACTAAAATAGGAAAAGTCCTAGGGCAGGGGTGTCAAATGTACAGCCTGCAAAACAGTTTCATCTGGCCCACGTACTTCTCATGAATCTTCAAGCTGTCTACGTGACCCCCGGAGTCCAATGCTCCTGTCATGAGGGAAAGGTCAATACTGACAGATTCAAGCTACCTCCTCTTGTAAACTCTCTACTTCAGCTAAGCTATCCCTTCTCTTCAGTCTGTCTGGCTATCAAGGTAACTTTTCTGGCTGTCATCATCTCATCACAAAGGATTGCACAACCAGGACCTTTGTCCAGAGAATCTCAATATTGCAAAGGGATGCCTCACTTGGATCCTGCCTCCATCCCTAAATATGACTTACTGTTCCATAGATCTCCTTGTTCTGCCCTAGTATGAAACTTATAAAGGCATGGGGTATAAGGGTGGCACAGTTTGGCTGTGCAGAGGGTGCTTAAAAATGTACCTCACTCAGGTTTCTGTCTGTTCCATCTCCTATGATTCCAGCCATGTGGGGAAAACAAAAGTATTAAAAATGTCTGTTGCTCACTGGTTGAAAGCCTGTATGCACGAAGCTTGAAGAACAAAGGTCTCATTTCCCTATCTCACACCACTGCTCATCAAGCTTGAAGGAATATCAACTACTGTGTAAACTTCCAGTGAACAATCCCGCAGTTTAGGGGAAGAGACCATGTAACTTGGTTGCTTCCTGGATCCATTTCCCAACTACCCACAACTTTGGCTCTGCAGAGCTCAAGCTGGATGGTAGGCCAGAAGAGGGGCTTCTGTAGGTATGCAGGGAGGAAATGGTATGCCCAGGCCATGTACTCCTGCCTTCTGCTCCCTTCTGTTCACATAAATAGAGATTATTTGGTTTCAAGGTATAATCCTGCACTGACAGGGGCAAGGACTAGACCATATAATGGACATCAGTGATGACAAAAGATGCTGCAATCTTTGACATAGACAAAAATTTGATTTCAGCAGGAGTCCTGCCTCAGCAAAGATTGTCCAGTTGGGCCCTTTGATTAGCAGAAGAAGCCAAGAATTGAACAGGCATATTGACCAAATTGTATCTTTTCTCTAGAGGTCGTTCTCCAAATAGGGCAGATGTAAACTTGGTGCGGGGCAGAACTGGGATGCACACATGGCTGCTCATCATGCTGTGCCAGTGGATGAATGGAGAACTCAAATTTCTTTTATGACAAAAGATGCCAGACTGACCACTAAAACTAATTAAATACCCTGTGTGTGTGTTTATGAATTTAGGAAAAATGCCTCCTGTTTTTCTTGAATTAATTGGGAAGTGGAAAACCACAAGCTTTTAGAAATACTATATTTTTTGTAAGAGATGGGACCAAATAATAGGAATTGTTCACTCTGTTTAAGTTTAAAATTAGAAATGAAACTTTTTAAAAAGAAAAATCTCTCAAGAAACTAGAAGTTACATGGTGGATCCTAAATTCCATTTTCCTGCTTTGGCAGTTATTGTGCCAATGAGCATCCTCACTCTGTTTAAAAGAAATTCACTTCTAAAGAATAGTTGTAAGATAGCTTCATGTTTCCCAGGAACTGAGTATCATGCATGTAATTTTTCAAATTAATGACAAGACTTGGATGGAGTGTGTACTCTTAGAACAAAAATGTCTTGTTAAAAAGCACTGTGTTTTGGACAGCTTGGAGCAAAAGGAGATTAACTCACTGGATCGGCCTTTTATATGGCCTGATTGATGAGAAAACTATGCTGGAGTGTTCATTGTTTATCAAATGTCACTTGGCCAGTGCCACTAACCAAAACAAATATTTATTGGATGCAAAATAAAAACTGATATTGCAGTAATACGAAGTTTGATTAGTTCCAGTAAAGATTTCCTGTATTTCTGATCTTGTAAAAAGTTAAGGAATGTTGAAGGAATAACAAGTCACACTGCATGCTGGAACAATGGAAAGAGGTGATCAAAATATTTTTGGCATTTAAAATGCTGTTGCTTCTTCAGGATTTTCTTTTTTCTTTTAAGGGTATTGCAGGGGTAATTCCTATATCTGTGTACGCACATATGCATGCTCCAGAAAAACAACTGAGATTTGCTATTATGACTCTCCAAAATGCAGAGGAGTTTTGTATGTATTTATTTATGCAAAGATGCTGAGCACAGGATCACTTAATTCCAGTTTACAGAGAAAATGTGAGCCTTTCATTTTAAAATGAAAATGAATGTGATACTCTGACAGTTTATCAGTACAATAATCATATGCACTATAAGATACTATTCTGGGTTACACTATCAAAACGAGACTGAAATCTGGAAGAAAACAGGATCATAATGCAGTCTTCTCCATTTTTAATGGTTGGCACTTGTCAAGAGCTGCCAACCAGAAGTGTTGGATGTGCCATAGGTTTTTTTTTCTTATTATTCTTAGAACTGGAGATCTGTTGCAATAGTTGGCAAGTGTTAATGTTGTAATAGCTTCTCTTGTAGCTGAAGCAATAGACCTTACAGGCAGTCCTCCACATGTACTGAATAACAAACACATTCTATGCTCTTGACCAAAAAGCCATGTCTTTTCAGTTTGTATTTTTTTCCCCTTGTTCATTAAACTATTGAGCTAAATTTGGTGCTGATGAAAGTGAGACTATTGGCTGCACATAGACATAATGGTAAGGAAGCACTATGCAAACTTCCTCCCATTAGTTTCTCAAGAAACCAGCCCTAACCTGCAATAGCTGTTACCAAGATAATCTATATACCATTCCAGTCCTAGGCCGAGGAGACAGGCTTTGCTTGAACTCTCTGTAGCTTTATTTGATTTTTTTTCTTGTAATTCTCAATACACTTGTATTCCTGAGACATAAGAGAAACCCTCCTACAGTAGCTAATTTAACACATGGTAATTACAACAGCTGACAGTGAATACTTTGTATTTCAAAGTTTGAGAGTTCAAATCCTGTGTATCTTGTAGTTTTTGGAACATTGCAGTGTATGCTTTTATTCGCACCTCTGTTCATTATAAACTACTTGTGCTTTTCTAAAGGCAAAAAAAGAAAAGAAAACTAGGACATAAACAATTTGTTAAATTGTTCACCCTTCTTGGGGCTATGGGAGCTCTGAAATGGGGTGGGTAGATCAAGGTAGCTCTAACACTCTCCTCCTTAACTTGACTATTTTACATGGTATCCCTCTTCCAACATGCGGGTCTTCATTGCTATTGCATTTTTTGGTCCCTGATTCTGCAATGAGATATCTGGGGCTCCAAGTAGTTAATTGTAGGCCCAGGGACTTAGACTGTAAACTCAGTGGGGCAGGGCCCATCACTTACTGCATGTTTGTACGGTGCCTAGGACAATGAGGCCCTGACTTCAGAATCAAATGGTGCTGAACTGTTCTCTTTAACTCTGGTTTCTTTGTATAGTCCTGGAGCAGGTATAAAAACTAGGGCTGTCGATTCATCACAGTTAACTCACAAAAATTAATTGCTATTAAAAAATTAATCACGATTAATCGCAATTTTAATTGCACTGTTAATAGAATACCAATTGAAATGTATTAAATATTTTGGACGTCTTTCTACATTTTCATATATATTGTATTCTGTGTTGTAACTGAAATCAAAGTGTATATTATTTTTGCTTACAAATATTTGCATTGTAAAAATGATAAACAAAAGAAAGTGTTTTTCAATTCACCTCATATAAGTATTTAGTGCAATCTTTGTCATAAAAGTGGAACTTACAAATGTAGATTTTTTTTATTACATAACTGCACTCAAAAACAAAACAATGTAGAACTTCAGAGCCTACAAGTCCAATCAGTCCTACTTCATGTTCAGTACATTGCTAAGACAAACAAGTTTGTTTACATTTAAGGGCGATAATGCTGCCCTCTTCTTATTTACAATGTCACCAGAAAGTGAGAACAGGCATTTGTATGGCACTTTTGTAGCCGGTATTGCAAAGTATTTACGTGCCAGATATGCTAAACATTCGTATGCCCCTTCATGCTTCGGCCACCATTCCAGAAGACATGCTTCCATGCTGATGACGCTCATTAAAAAATAAGCATTAATTAAATTTCTGACTGAACGCCTTGGGGGAAAATTGTATGTCCCCTGCTCTGTTTTACCTGCCTTCTGCCATATATTTCCTGTTATAGCAGTCTTGGATAATGACCCAGCACATGTTAATTTTAAGAACACTTTCACTGCAGATTTCACAAATGCAAAGAAGGCACCAATGTGAGATTTCTAAAGATAGCTACAGCATTTGACCCAAGGTTTAAGAATCTGAAGTGCCTTCCAAAATCTGAGAGGGACGAGGTGTGGCGCTTGCTTTTAGAAGTCTTAAAAGAGCAAAAGTCTGATGTGGAAACTACAGAACCCAAACCACCAAAAAAGAAAATCAATCTTCTGCTGGTAGCATCTGACTCAGATGATGAAAATGAACATGTCGGTCCGCACTGCTTTGGATTGTTATCGAGCAGAACCCATCATTAGCATGGATGCATGTCTTCTGGAATAGTGGTTGAAGCATGAAGGGACATGTGAATCTTTAGCGCATCTGGCACGTAAATATCTTGCGACACTGGCTACAACAGTGCCATGAGAAAACCTGTTCTCACTTTTAGGTGACATTGTAAGCAAGAAGTGGGTAGTATTATCTCCTGCAAATGTAAACAAACTCATTTGTCTGAGCGATTGGCTGAACAAGAAGTAGAACTGAGTGGACTTGCAGGCTCTAAAATTTTACATTGTTTTATTTTTTAATGCAATTTTTTTGAATACATAATTCTACATTTGTAAGTTCAATTTTCATGATAAAGAGATTGCACTACAGTACTTTTATTAGGTGAATTGAAAAATACTATTTCTTTTTTTTTACAGTGCAAATACGTGATCAAAAATAAATATTAAGTGAGCACTGTACACTTTGTATTATGTGTTGTAATTCAAATCTGTATATTTGAAAATGTAGAAAACATCCAAAAATCTTTAAATAAATGATATTCTATTATTGTTTAACAGTGCAATTAATTGTTTTAATCGCGCGACAGCCCTAATAAAAACCAAAACTGACAATTTTGAGAGGCTTTGATGCAAGATAATTTAGAAGCAAAATGGGACAGGGTACAAAATTCAGAAACCTTTTTTCCTACCTCTGTGGTATCTATCAGTGGAGAGAGAGAGAGAGAGAAAGAGAGAATATGCTGTATCCATACCTGCTACAAAATATATGTATTTGGGTGACCAGACATTCTGTCAGCCTCTTGATTGCTGAGCAAATAAATAGGTCAAATTCCACGACAGCTTCAGAATGAGAAAACAGCTTATTTTGTAAAATACGTAGTAAAAATAGATGGGCAGATAACAGAAAATTATTGGCTTCACATAGCAAAATGCTGCACAGAAACTGTTGTTCCCAGCTGACGCAGGGTGCGGTAAACTGGATTGCATCAAGTGTTCCTCATGGTGTCTCATCCCCTCCCGTGAACAGCAGCCAATTTTAGAAGATCTCAGGCATCTTCTTTTAAAAGAATGAGGGCACTCAACATTAAGATAAACATCACCTAAGTCTAGACATGAATAAGTCTGCAACTAAACTGAATTTTAACATTTTAAAATGTCTTCTGGGTTATCTTGTCCCTTTTAAAAAAGCTACTTGGTCAAGTTAGAATAGATTTTTCTTTTTAATAGTATGGATGTGCTCACCAATTTGCATAATAGAATAAGAATCTTTTCCTTCAGGGCAAATATTTGTACCAGCCTCAAAGTGAACATTTGAATCTGGAAAAATATCCAGTTTGTTTGGGTGAGAGAGAAGGTAGTGATTGTGGGGTTGTGACGGGTTGGATCACAGAAACCCCCTTGGGAGCTGCCACCCGATGTGCCAAGACTATCTCTGTTCCTATTTTTCCTTCCAGCTCAGGACTCCAGCACCCTGTCTTGCTGAGCCAGACACTCCCGTCTGGTCCAACACAGACCCAGGGTCTGAATTACTTGCCCCAAAGTTGCAGGTTTACCTGAAAACAGCTCACCGAAGTGTGCTTGTCTTTAGCACTCAGATGCCCAACTCCCAATGGGCTCTAAACCCAAATAAATCCGTTTTACCCTGTATAAAGCTTATACAGGGTAAACTCATAAATTGTTCGCCCTCTATAACACTGATAGAGAGATATGCACAGTTATTTGCTCCCCCAGGTATTAACACATACTCTGAGTTAATTAATAAGCAAAAAGTGATTTTATTAAATACCGAAAGTAGGATTTAAGTGGTTCCAAGTAGTAACAGACAGAACAAAGTAAGTCACCAAGCAAAATAAAATAAAATGCACAAATCTATGTCTAATCAAACTAAATACAGATAAGATCCTCACCAGTTCCAGAAAGCTCCCTTTTACAGGCTAATCTCCTTTTAGCCTGGGTCCAGCAATCACTCACATCCCCTGTAGCTACTGTCCTTTGTTCCAGTTTCCTTCAAGTATCCTGGGGGGGGGGGGTGGAGAGGCTCCTTCTTTAGCCAGCTGAAGACCAAAATGGAGGGGTCTCACATGGGTTTAAATAGACTTTCTCTTGTGCGTGGAGACCCCCCTCCTCACTCCTATGCAAAGTCCAGCTCCAAGATGGAGTTCTGGAGTCACCTGGGCAAGTCACATGTCCATGCATGACTCAGTCTTTACAGGCAGAAGCCATTGTCCACATGGTATCTTGTATGTCTCCAGGAAGACTTCTTATGTGGATTGGAGCATTCCAAGATGCATTGTTCCCCAAATGCTTCCTGATCAGGTACTTAACCTTGCGAATTCCTTCCTAAAGAAGCTGACCAAATGCCTCACAAAGCTTACTTAGAAATCAAGCAAGTATACATAACTTTGAACACACGAATGGTGCCTGCATACAACTAGGGTGAACATAACCAGTAGATCATAACCTTTACATAGATATGTTACGTGGCATATGTAGCAAAACCCTATTCCAGTTATATCATACATACATTTATAAGCACCCCTCCCATAAAGCCTTATGGGGTACACTGTCACAGGAGTTATTGGTTCCCCCCCTTTATTTCCTCCAGAGAGGAACCTGTTACCAAAACAAAACCCCGCATCTCAGTACAACCAAACTTTTGGGTTATTTAGCGCTCTGAACCTGGCTACCGATCGCTGCTCTCCATCTGTACAACTTGTATAGGGATGAAACCAATAGTATTTCACAGAAATTACCCTATCTCTAGAAATGTATGTAGAAATTAATAGAAAATCTCCTCTAAAGCAGTGGCTCTCAACCTTTGAAGACTACTGTACCCCTTTCTGGAGTTTGATTTGTCTTACGTACCACCAAGCTTCACCTCACTTAAAAACTACTTGCTTACAAAATTAGACATAAAAATACAAAAGCGTCGCAGCATACGATCACAGAAAAATTGCTTACTGTCTCATTTTTACCATATAGTTATAAAATAAATCAATTGGAATATAAATATTGTACTTACATTTCAATGTATAGTATGTACAGCAGTATAAACATGTCATTGTCTGTATGAAATTTTAGTCTGTACTGACTTCACTAGTGCTTTTTATGTAGCCTGTTTGTAAAACTAGGCAAATATCTAGATGAGTTGATGTACTCTGAAAGATCTCTGCGTACCCTTAAAGGTACATGTACCTTGGTTGAGAACCACTGCTCTAGAGTATAACCATCTGTCATGGGGACTACCAATTCCAAACTGAGCATAGACAGAGACGGGGGAGGAGAGTCTCCCCTGTTTACAACCAAGCAGCTTGATCACACCCCCATCTCCGCTGCCAGAGCTGCCAATCATGGATGTAGGCACCCACAGCAGTACCCAATAGAGGAACAAGGCCTGCTATAAAGGGGAGAGTGCACAGAAGGAAAGGGAGACAGAAAGGCCTGGAACAGCAAAGGGATGACAGCCCTGCACTGAAGAAGACTGCAAGCCCTAAAATTGAAGGGCCGATAGACTTAGTTGGAGATGAGGGTCCAGGAACTGACCTGACGGAGAGCAAACTAAGGAGGGTCAGTCAGAAGAAGCTGAGACCTCCCCCGCCCCTTGAGAGACCACGCTAAAGGTACGTCTACACTACCCGCCAGATTGGCGGGTAGTGATCGATCTATCGGAGATCGATATATCGCATCTAGTGTAGACGTGATAAAATCGATCCCCGATTGCTCTGCCATCGACTCCGGAACTCCATTGCGGTGAGAGATGGAAGTGGAGTCAACGGGGGAGTGGTAGCGGTCGACTCGCCGCCGTCCTCGCGGCCAGGTAAATCAACTTAAGATACGCCGACTTGCGTATCTTAGGTCGATGCCCCCTCCACCCCCCAGTGTAGACCTAGCCTAAGAGATGGCAATAATGTGGTATCAGAAGTGGGGTTGCAGTTGACCATCGCTGCAGAAAAGGGAAGCAAAAAACACCAACCCTTTCTTCTTCCCTGCCCCATGTACAAGAGTACTATAGAGGTGAATCAGCTCCTGTAATGACTCACACACATGACAACAACAGCTGTTCAAACAGATGGCAGCCCATCAGCAACAGTTGTTGCAATGGGTGGCAGAATTAGTACCAATGGCTCCCCCTCAGAGTTCTGCCCCCACGGGGAATGCATGCTCCATACGCAAAAGGTCTCTTGCAAGGTATCATTACAAATCTTATAATCCACTGAATGTGTTCATCCTATTGGTATGCATGTATCATTCTTGTATCTGAAGCTAGAAATATGAAGTATAACTCTGAGGTCCTATTGTAATTATGCAAAGTGTGGGCCATTAATGGTGGTTTAGAATCTTGATGGCTTCCATTGACTGGGACAATTGGTTGTGGATGGTTTATTTTCCTGCAAGCCTTCCTGTGTATGTGTGGGCCAGTCCGCGGGTAATGAAGAATGAGGTCTTACAGTGACGTGACTATGTCACCTGATAATGAAATTCATCTTAAATCTGGTAATTTTCCTTTTAGAAGGAGGAGTGGGGACCCAGAGAGACAAAAGATTCCTGCCTTGTGCCAAAGCTATAAAAGGGGGTGAAACAGAACAAAGGGGAGTGGCCAGTCATGAGAGAGCCGCTGCTTAACACCTAAGATGTCTGCTGGAACTAACAAGGACTGTACCGGGGAAAGGATTGGGCCCAGACTGGGAAGGAGTCTAGTCTGTGAAAGAAGCTTATTGGAACATCTCTGAGGGTGAGATATTACCTGTAATCAGTTTCTTAATGTATTAGGCTTAGACTTGCATGTTTTTGCTTTATTTTGCTTGGTGTCTTACTTTGTTCTGTCTGTTATAACTTGAAACCACTTAAATCCTACTTTTTATACTTAATAAAATCACTTTAGTTTATTAATGAACCCAGAATAAGTGATGGCTCCCCCAGGTATTAAACAGCTGTGCATATCTCTCTATCAGTGTTATAGAGGATGGACAATTCATGAGTTTAGCCTGTATAAGCTTTATACAGAGTAAAACAGATTAATTTGAGGTTTGGATCCCATTCGGACCTGGGTGTCTGGGTGCTGGAGGCAGGTAACCTGCTAAGCTGTTTTCAGTTAAATCTGCAGTTTTGGGGGCATGGACCAGACCCTGGGTCTGTGTTGCAGAAGGCTAGCGTGTCTGGCTCAACAAGGCAGGGTTCTGGAGTCCCAAGCTGGCAGGGAAAATGGGCTCCGAGATAATCTCAGCACATCAAGTGTTAGTCCCAAGGGGATCTCTGTGACCGAACCCATCACACTGGGGGCTTGACAATGCAGTGGCCCAGTACTACAAGTGACTGAAGCAGTCATTTTGGACAGAGTAGGCCTAGATGAAGAGACCTACTTCCAGCGCTTTTGCCACTAGCGCTACTCCCCTAGGCAAGAACCATGGGCAACTGACCAAAAATTTAACGATATCTGCTGGCACTGGTTAAAGCTAGAGTCCCGAATGGGACTCCAGATGGCTGAACTGCTAGTTATGGAAAGTTCATATAGATTCTTCTGCCCGCTGGTCGAGACTGGGTTTGTAGATGCTGACTGGTAACTCTAGCTTTAACCACCTGCCTCATGGACAACTCTACGGCCACTCAAGCCATTCCTCTACAGAGGAAATAACTACTGCAGGTACACGGGAGAAGGAAATGGGCCAGGGATCCAAAAGTGGTGGCCTCTCTTTCATAAACCCCAAGAAAACGCAGACAACTGACTGGTTGATGGACAGGGGCAGCTGAACATCTTAAGGTCTATGGGACTGCCCCTACATAGAGTGTAACTTCAGACAGGTCTGGACTAGAGAGAATAGCACCCAAGAAACTCACAATCCCAGTCAAAGTGGAAGGTCAAAAGACACTGGCCCTCATGGACTTGGGATGTGATCAGACATTTGTCTGGGAACAGATAGTCAAAGCGGTAGGGAAACTTGAGAAAGGGGAAATCCCAACTAAATATATCCATGGAGATATTTTATGGTATCCTAGCATGACAATAAGACTAACTGTTGATGGGAACCAAGACTGGATGAGAGTATGCATTTCTCCAGTCTCCCTACCCCACGATATTGGGCTGAGACTGTTCATATTTCCCCAAGCTCTTGCCAAGAGACTTCCTTTAACAGAGGAGCCTGAGGAAGACACCCCAAAAGAGATGTTGGGGACATTCTTGCCTCCCAGCCAAAGAAAAGTAAATCCCAGAAAGAAAAATGGATAGAAAGGAAAGAGAGGGAGCTGAGAGAGACGATCCCCTCTGTAGGCATAATAGAGACCACAGATGCTGGAGCTGATGCCAGTGTGATGGAAGATGCTGGGGAAGGGCCATCCACAGGCCCAAATATAACACTGCCTCCACAACTGAACCCAAAGAAGCTGACTGGACGTCCTTTCCAGTTCTACGATTCTATGATTCTTGGGCTCAGGAAGAGGGAACAAAATGCAGCTAATACAACAGCCCCACACACAATTCAGTAGGATGTTGAGAGGTGGGCAGACAAAATTGAGCAATGATGGCGGAAGGAAAACGCCCTCTCCTAACAAGCAAGAAAGATTCCATGGGCAAAAGGCCATTAAAGGCAGGAGTCAAAGGAAAGGAAATGCTCCCTCCTTCCAGCTTACCGCATCTTATGTACCTCATTGACAAATGTGACTTGTCTCCACCAGGCCTTCCACCTTCCCTGCAACAACTCCTACCAGGCAGTAACATTTTCTCACGTTAAATAAATTCAGTAACTAATTAAAATTGTTGCAGCGCCATAAAATAGAAAAATATCCCAAACTAGGTGTCTTTGAACTGGATTAAATATAAAGTGAATATGGGTCTTTAATGGCTGGAGAGCCGTGACTAAGTGCTAGTTAAAATTGACTAGTTAAAATGCTTAGAACATTTCAGATATACATTAATGGAAAGTGGGTGTTTCAGCCCCATCTTTCCCTCTAGCTATCCTTACTTAGACATTCTGTTTCCTTTCTGAGTCTGTTACACAAAGTGAACTCTGAGGTTCGTCTTTTGAGCATAAAATTCAATGTACCATAGTCCATACCACCCCTGAATTCTCATTTTCCTGCCTAACCCACTGCTGGAAAAAGATGAACAAAGAAACTCTATTGTCCTGAATGCCAAGTGAGATTGAGCTGTGAGAGGCAGATATGCCAAAATCATTTGCACAAATCGGGGGTGGGGGTGGGGGGGATGGATGAGACTTCCTGGAGGAGGGGAGGGTGTGGAGAGCCATTAAAAATCAGTTTGAGATCAGTAGGAAGAACAAAAATGTAATGTGTAAGTCAGACCATCTGAACCCAGCCAAAAAGATGGATGGTGGGAAAGGGGCTATATGACAGGACTTGTGGCTGCGTGAGGATGGAGAAATGACACGCAGTCCCTGGATGGAACGATATTAGGTTTTCCAGGTTCAGGTCATGGCAGAGAGCATTTCACACAGATGCTGTAGGTACTATTCAGTGCTTGTAGCTTGATCAACCAGGCTTATGCTTGATCCTAAATTCAGCCACATGTATGCCATTTAATTCTTATTTGCAAGCATTCTCTCTATTTATGTTAAATAAACCAAGCTTTTTAAAATGAACTTTAATATATCTACTGTTACTGGGAATAATTACTGTCAGCTGCTCTGAGGAAGTGAACCTCTAGCCTTAGGCAGAAGGCACCAGTTCAAGTGCTCAGATAAATGTGCGCAATTGGGGGGGGTGTTCCAATAGGAGCTGCAGATAGTGCCAGTTTGATTTTTAGCAGAGGACCAAGGTGAGGGCTGCATTTGAGGGGCCTGAGGTGAGATGCAGCCACCCATATTTACATGGAAAGAGCTTTTATACTGAACCACACATTAAATGTGCACCTATCAAATCATGACTCTAAGTTATTCACACATCATAGGGAACTATAAAAGTGTGGAGGGGTGTCCCAATTGAGAGCCTCTCTAACGAAGCTGAGGAACTAATAGGTTCGGAGGCTGGAATATCTGATCACCCTAGCCATGATCTTTAGGATAAAGGATAATTAGGTGATGTGGGGAAGGTCGTGTTGCTTTTGCCCCTGTGGTGACTGTTCTGTGGCTAAATAGGACTTCAGTTTTCAGGACTGTCAGTCTGGCACTTCTCCAGTGAACTAAAATGCACATCAAAAAGGTAAAGAAACTAAATAAATTGATAGAGGTGTAAAATGGAGCTCAAATTCTGCTTTTATTTTACAGAAGCAAACAGTTTATAGCTCCTTATCTAGGAGCTCCCTGCCGCCATCTGTAGAATTTAGCAATTTCCTTTCCCTCTTGCTCTAGCAGCTGTGAGTCTCAGCAGCAGAAGAATCGTTGCCTGGATACTCAGTTTTCTTTCTGCATTTACTGATGGAAGTGTGTGCTCAATTTTGGTAACTTGATCATCACGACTTTTGCATAGATCTGAAAGTCCCTAGCAAACGCAATTTCTTAAGTGACAGTCTCAATGCGGCAGATACACAAGAATTGCTTAAAAATCTATTCAGAAGGAATGGAGCAGTGCTGCTATGAACATTTTGTTGATATAATAATTGTGGCATAAAATAAATTGCATAGAAACTAACCTATTATGTATGTGCCAGTGCTGTACTGTCTCTACTTCTCTTCTCCCTAGAGACTAGAAAACAACCTATGAACATTCAATTTGCTATCACCTGATTTGACCCATTTGTGAGCAGCTGAGTGAGCTTGTTTAATTTTTTAACCTTACTTACCATTGCTGCTTGCCTGTCTTCTGGCTTAGCCAAACTTCTAATAACTATGATTCTTTATTGTAAGTTGAAATCAGTGTTTCTGTAGGTGACATGTTAAAATGCATTAGCTGGATTTGCTCTGTGTTAAATGTATTGGTTTTTATCTTAGCCTACAAACAAACTAGTTATAGGTGTGCATTTGGGGAAGGGAGAGTGGGCGTGAAGGTGCTTGAGTCTTTCTTAGTGGGTCTAATCTCTTGATGTATAGACTCAAACACTCAAGAAGCAAAATCTTTCTATCCCTGACATCCTAAAACCCTAGAGTTCAGGTCAGGGGCTTATTCTTGAGATAGGTTGCAAACAATATGGGGATGGTTACTTAGCAATTCTATTTGCCCCCACTCACATGCTCAAACTTAAGGAAGTGGCTTAAGTGGTTTACTGGATTTGTGTGGCTGTTCCAAGGACATACCGCATAGGAGTTCTGTGGAATTAGAGCAGGGGTGGGCATACTTTTTGGCCCGGGGGCCACATCTGGGTGGGAAAATTGCATGCAGGGCCATGAATGTAGGGCTGGGGCAGGGGGTTGGGGTGCAGGAGGGAGTGTGGGGTGTGGGAGTGGGTGCAGTGTGCAGGAAGGGGCTCAGGGCAGGGGGTTGAGGTGCAGGAGGGGTGTAGGGTACAGCAGAGGGCTCAGGGCAGGGGGTTGGAGTGCAGGAGCCGCTTACCTTGAGCAGCTCCGGGGTAGCAGCCCGGTGCGCAGCGGAGCTAAGGCAGGCTCCCTGCCTGCCCTGGCCACGTGCCACTCCCGGAAGTGGCCGGCACCACGTCCCTGCGGCCCCTGGGGGATGGGGGGGACAGAGGGCTCCGCACGCTGCCCTCGCCTGTGGGTACCTCGCTCGAAGCTCCCATTGGCCATGGTTTCCCATTCCCGGCCAATGGGGAGCTGCGGGGGGTGGTGCCTGCAGGCAAGGGCAGCGCGCGGAGCCCTCTGCCTCCCCCTTCCCTCCCCCAGGGACCACAGGGACATGGTGCCAGCTGCTTCCGGGAACAGCGCGGGGCCAGGGCAGGCAGGGAGCCCGCCTTAGACCTGCGGTGCCACAGGAGTGGCAATCCTGTGGGCCAGATCCAAAGCCCTGATGGGCCGGATCTGGCCTGTGGGCCGTAGTTTGCCCACCCCTGAATTAGAGGGACCCTGAGATGAGAAGAGCATAAATCCAAGGACTCCTGAACATTTTAGGAGGATCTCCCTGAATATTTCATCCACTTAATTCTCACTTTTCCACCATCTGAGGAGGATGAGGAATAGATCCAAACTGATCAAAGACTCTCTTGGTTCTGAGTAGGCTCAAGGACACTTCACCTCTGCCATTGTTTGTTTTACTTCTCTAAGGGCCTGACTCCTTCATTCTTTTCTCTCTTACAGCTGCTCCCTACAGGAGTGGATTAGGGGATCTTGTTCACAGATTGGCAGAATGATTTTTGTGGGAGTCCTACCTAGTATTTGGTAGAACACTGTTTGTTGTTGGGCGTGTGTGTATCTGGTGGGTTGGTTTTTTTGGCATTGACTAGGTTGATATGATTCTTCAAGAGTTCATAAAATTCTCAAACACTTAACTTATATACTAATGTCTTTTGGAAAACTAAAGAGAAGATCGGTGTGTGGAGAATGTGGAACACAGACAGCGGTTGTCTTTATTTTGTTCATTGTGTAGTGCAGCAAAGGAAACTAACAAAGAGAAAAGCCACCAGCAGTCACGCTCAGAAATCCCAGTTCATGAAGCCCACCCATAATAATACACAGGGAGTTGGAGGTTTTTTTTTTTTCACCACAATTTTATTTTAATTATTGGTTCTTATGTTCTATACTCTAATTCCACGTCAAAGAGTTGCTCCTGTGGGTCAGTTTCTAGAACATATGGTAAAGGATTGAACACTGAATAAGCTGCCAACTTGGGATGTATGAAATGGTAGATCAATGTGCAAAATCAGCAGGTGTAATGATAGCTCCATAAAGTATGAGTGAGGGTGGCACATTTAGAGCCTCTTAAGAAAAGCTCAGGGTTAATTTCATCTACATGGAAGAAAAATATCTATGTAGCACTGTGTTTTCTCATGTGTTTATAGAGGTTTCAACGGGTATTCAAGTGCTTTCTGCTATTGATTATTCTCAAAAACAGTTTTAAGAGCTCTATTCCAGGTTATGGGATTTTGGGCATATGATTGCAGGTGTTTCGCTAGGAAGAGGTTGGATAGGAGCTACTTTGGGTTTGCTCATTGTCTGAGTGTTTGTTCTTTAGCAACTTTGTCTAGGAAGTGTCTAACCTGTAGATATCGATAGGAATTATGAGAAGTTAGATTAAATGTACATTCTGAGTTATTTATAGTCCAGTAATGTAATGCACTGGAAAAAGTCTCTAATAGCTGATTAATCTTTGGCATGTCATTTTTTAAAAGTGTCTTCCTGTCATTGGAAGAAAAGCTGGTAACCTGCATATCTGGAGAGTCAGTAAGAATTCTGGATTGCCAATATCTACTTTTGCAGAGTGGTCATTAGCATAAGGTTGTTTCATCTCCAGAGAGACCAAAAGGGCTCTGTCCATAAACCAGGTTGCAAAGAAGGGCGGGGGGGAAGAGCAATATGCTATTTCCATGCTTTGCTATAAAGGCCAGTTTTGTGTTTCTGTAAAATGTAACCACTTTCAAATGTATTGAATTACAGCTGCCCAGTTATAGAATTTCTGATTAATACTGCCTTTTATTTTCTGACTGTTTGGAACCTCAACTAGCTGATTCTTGGTCTCCCTCCATGCCATTTAAAATCCTCTCTTAAATCAAATAGGTAGAAATACTGGGACGACTTGAAATACAACATAGGGAAAGACATTGACTTGGCCAAATATAGATATAAAATAGTTTCCTAACACAATTTGTTCGGCTTTAAAATCTTACTCCTTGGTTTTTGGTATTTGATCAGCAGGATGTCACAATCCTCCAATATCTCAGTTCAGCCCAGTAGAAATACTGGGCCATATATAAATTAGTGTAGCTCCACAGATAGCTATGTGGATTTACAGCCACTCAGAATCTGGCCCATTGTTCTTTTTGATAGGTTCCAAACAACTGAAATGGTATTTTTAGCCCCAGCTGTGGGGAACTTAGATGTGGCGGGTGTCTTGGTTTGGAACTCACTATTGGGTCTAGCTGTGTGTGTTTGTGTTTTTAATAAAGCATGTTGTGAAAAATGGAGTTCACTTCTAGACACAGGGGGCCTGGTTCTCCACTGCCTCCCACCTTTTATAGTTCTGTAAAAGGTGGTAGGCGGTGGAGAAAGGAGTCAATTGGGACTTAAAGTAAAAACATGACTTGCTGAGAAGTGCAAGAAATGACTTGTAAGATACATTGATTAAACTTTCTGACACTGATCACACGGGAGAGAGTGGATTCCAGCAGACAATAAGAGGTGTCGTATTTTATTTTAAAACCCTTCCAACAGAGAATAAGCAGTTGGTTTTTGTTTTCTTCTCTGGGATCCTCTTGCTTAGCTACATGGCAGAATTTAAAAACTCTCATTTCTACCCAATTCCCTTATTAACTGCTATCACTGAGAAGTGGGACTGACTTGGTCTTTCCTGATGCTGAAGGGAGAGGAAGTCTAAAACAGCTACTATTCCAGGATGTTGGCATAGAAAGGGAGATGATAAATTGAGGATAATGCCACTGACTGAGGCCAATTGTTCACATTCCAAACTAAGATCCCAACCCTGAGAAGACGTATGTATGAGTGTAACTTTGTCACATAGTTTCCAGTGACTTTAATGGAACTCCTCAAGCATAATGTTAGGCAAGTGCTTAAATATTTACAGGATTGAAACCTAAATGTTCTATTACTCAGGTGCTGTGACTCTTAAGGATACTTCCATGCATGTAAATTAGTTGAATCCTTATAAAATACATTGGACAAACTGCAGAAACAGAGTAGGCTCATTGCCTTTTGAACCCACGTGATCATGTATTAGATGAGATGTAAACTAAAATATTGACACCCCCATCGCATCAAGCCTTGAAAGATCCTATGGCACTTCTAGCAAGGGATGTGTGTGTGGGCCCTGTTGGTTTTGTTTTTTGTGTGCATAGCACTTAACACAATGGGGACCCTGTTCTTGATTAGGGCCAGTGGATATTACAGCAATTCAAATAATTTAATCAAACACACAAAGGAGATATGCTCACTACGCTCCGTTGGATATTTTACTCTCTTTATCATTCTCATTGGATTTCCCTTGAACTAAAATGTCACTTTTTAGATTTGAAGGGCCAAATTCTCTACTAACATAACCCCATCAACTTTCAGTGAACATGCCAGCAGAGAACTGGACCCAAACTAGGTTTCTTTTCACAAACAATAAAACCTAAGAATGTCCTGTCCAAATTGAATTTAGTATGGAAATGAATTATCCATCTAAAATTCACACCAGATTTTGACAGGGAATACTGTTCTTTGTTTCCTCACAGCAGGTGAGTTGTTGAAAAAGCTTCTGCATTTCATCTCTGACTGTCCAGGTGATTCTTGTATTTGCAGATTGCTAAACTGACTGCATGGGGGGAGGGATAGCTCAGTGGTTTGAGCATTGGCCTGCTAAATGCAGCGTTGTGAGCTCAATCCTTGAGGGGGCCATTTAGGGATTTGGGGATTGAGTTGGGATTGGTCTTGCTTTGAGCAGGGGGTTGGACTAGATGACCTCTGAGGTCCCTTCCAACCCTGATATTCTATGAATGCTGTAACATCTTTGAGTGGCACCCTAGAACCTCAATATTCACCGCTGTCCTGTAATTAGGATATGTTTTGTACAAAGTATGCCTTGTGAGGTATCACTCTAAAAGTATTGATCTGCTAGACATAAATATCTTGTTGGATTGTATGTGCTATCGTTGTATGTGAAGTTTTGAAGTTTGGCTATGTATATGTTACTGAAACATGTTGTGAAGTTGAAAAGACCCACAACAGCCTTTCAGGTATGTAGTGGGGTGGTTACCCTGCTCCTGCCTGGAAGGGCTTAAAACAGCCCTGGCAGAGGGCTGCAGCTCTAAAAGCTGGGCTGATTGGGGAAGTAGCCACAGCTGGGCCATGCCCCAATCAGGCCACAGCTGGCCTGTATAAAAAGGCTGGGAGCCAGAGGCTAAGGAGTCTCTCTCTGCCTTCAGAGGGAGAAGGGCCTGGCTGCAGCAAGCTAGACATAGGGTACCTGAGTGGAGCAGGGCTGGGGAAAGGCTGAGGAGCTGGGGAGCTCCAGCCTGGATAGCCCCAGGCTGCGGCCTAGTAGGAGGCCAAGGGGTACTGGGGGTTGCAGAGGGCGGCCCATGAGTAGGCCAAGGCAGCAGGTCCAAACCCAACCTTACCTGTGATGAGTGGCTTATACTGCAGTCTGCCCCAGGGAGTGGGGGCTAGTTGGTGACTGGCAGTGGCCTTATTCTGAGGTGAGGTAGGAAAAGGGGGTGGGGGTTCCCTGGGGAGGGAGACCCTAGTACTGAGGGGTGTACTGCCAGAGGGCAGCACCCCAGATACAAGGGCACCGGGGTCCAGGAGGGACATGGGGGCCAGAGGACAGGCGGATTACTGGCCTGCAGGGGGCGCTCCTGGATGCTGGAAGAGCTAATTCCTGAGATGACCAGCAGGAGGCGCTGCAGGGGTGAGTCCACTCCTCTACAAAGTACAACAGTAAAAAGGCCAAACAATGTTAATGGCTTATTGAGGAAATGCACACAAGCACAAGGATTACCCCAGGAACTGTGTACAGCAGAAACCTCTCAGAGATAGCACTACACAATGGGAACTGTTTGACCCAGGTCACTGCAAAAAAACTTTTCAGCAAGTTGGAAGAAGATATAAAAGGGAGACAATAACATCATGATGGGACCTCATTCTCCTTACAACAACACACCTGCAAACATCTGAGGAACAAAGACTGAACTGTGGGAAGTGATGGTCCCAGGCTAAGGGATTACTAGCCTGTGTAAGAAAACCTGGGAAAGCCAAAGCAGCTTGTGCCTTAAGAATCTGCCAGCTTGTTTAGCACTCAGGGTGAGAATTTGCTAATTCATATCCTACCTATCTCGTGTGTTAAGCTCAGTCTGCAGTTTTGTTTATTTACTAAGTAATCTGCTTTGATCTGTTATAATCACTTAAAATCTATCTTTTGTAGTTAATAAGCTTGTTTTTGTTTTGTCTAAAACCAGTGTGTGTAAATTTTAACTTGGGGCAGAAAGCGGTTGCATATCTCTCTCCACATTGAGGGAGGGGGCGAATGTTATGAGCTTATGCTGTACAGTTCCCTGTGCAGCGCAAGATGGTATAATTTTGGATTTACCCTCTAAAGGGGGGTGCATGCCTTAGGAACTGGGAGGTGCCTTAGCTGCCTTCCCATGCAGGGGCTGGTTAAAGAACTTGGGTGTGTCCCTACCTGTGTGTATGCTGGTGAAAGAGCAAACTTGGAGAGGTTAGCAACTTCTCACAGCAACACAGTGTGAGAGGGAGCCCAGGCTGGTGGGTGAGGCGGGATCAGTGTTACCCCAGTTGCAGGTGGCACCTTGCGAGAACACATCACACCATGTATATAGTGATAGAATTTATTATAATTATTTATTATTTATTTAATATGATTTATATAATATCTACAGAAGAGAGCAAAGATAAATTGTCACCACGATGCCGAATTTAATTTCCATACTGATCTGATTTGGCACTACATTTCTTTATTTCATTCTATCCTGATCTGATCTGTCCTTCTCTCTAAAAGTGCAGAAAGCAAACAGAAGAGGTATATCAAGATCTCCTGATTACTGCTATTTGAAAATATAATCATGTATCCTCACTACTAGAATATTTTCTATGCTTTTCAGAAACCTAGATTATTTTACTGAAGCTGCTGTTTCATCTCTTTATGATTTTATAAATGTTAATCCAATGTCTCTGACCGGTTTCTCGTAGTCAATTTTATGCACAGGATGAGTAACTTCAAATATTCAAATAAGGAAAATTTCATTAGTTCCATGTAGACCTCTGTTTGGCATTGAGCCAGTACAGAAAAATACATTGTACTATTCATGGATGGAACTTAAAACACAAAAGGGATTGGCAAAGGTAGACATGCAGGTGGCACATATTTAATCTGTAACCTTTAAAATAGCCACAGTTTGTATTAAAGGAAAAGCTTTTCCCTGAATGTCCTCAAGTGTGGTCTCTCTCTCTCTAATGACCCCCACAGTCAAATGTTTCCCATGGGAAACCACTATATTCAGAGTTTCTTTTGTATCACATTGAACAATCTGAGGTTGACTTATTGGAAATTGTAATCATCTGGCGGCTATTTCTCAGGTCCAGACATATCTTCAACATCTGATTGGAGACATAACCCATGACACTTACCTTATTTTGTAATGCAGTTTGTTCCTTTGTTCCCGTGTTTTTGATACAATAGGCTTCATGGGGTATGGTCTTGAATAACTGACTACTGCTCCTCCACTGAGCAGTAGCAGTTTGTTGGGCCTTTCAGGTTGATTTCCTGTTGGAGGAGAAATGCGTGACACAGAATCCAGGTATATTCTTAGTGTAAAATAAATGAATTGTACTACTATATCCAGTCCTTGAACAGAGGTGGTCTCAAACAGCATGCAATGAAACCTCTCTTTCAGGAATCCAATGTCTAGTCTCCAAAGAGCAATTCAGCTTCAAGATTCTATCTAGTTAAAGAGATTAAGGCAGAAATCAAACTCCCTTGCTGCTTGCCACAGGTTCCAACCAAAGAAACTAAATCATGAAAGCTATGAACAACAAATGCTCACCTGGTGAGATCAAGAACTTTACCAGCACTGCCTGATGACTCCTACCATAGCAATCTTTCTTCCCTCTCTGATGTGTCTTAAAAATGGATTACAAACCCGAAATGTCTTTTTCCACAGTTGGATGCTGTACTAACTTCCTCACCAGTATACTCAATTTTTTTGGGGGAAGAGCTACTTCTACTGTGGATAAGTGGGTAATTTATTCTCCATGCCCATTAAATTCTTGCCCACATTGCTGAGACTTCCAACAAAGGGTCTGTCTACACTAGACATTTTACCTGGGGTTAATGGCTTGCCAGTTAGTTCAAGGTAGCTAATATGTTTGTTAACCCTATGGTAAAACCCAAATGTTTGGGGAGTGTCCACACTAGACTTTACAAACATGTTAATTACCTTTGAATTAAATGGTAATCCAATTAATTTCAGGTAAAGTTTTGTGGACATATTCTTAGAGCTAATTGTGATGTGGCCACCCACCCATTACAAAATGGAGTCCAATTTGATTAATATACATTCAGCTGTTGGGTAGCTATAAACTGGTGACAACTCCTGCTTGTTCTCAAACCAGGCTGGATTTATTTGATTTTAATTGAGTAAAACTCAACTACTTAATCTAGATATCCTCCTGTCAATCCTAACCTATCTAGCTCCTGTATCTAGAATGTGTTTTAATGTATTGTGGACTGGCCCCGCACTAGAGCGGAAGAGGTTAAGGCAGTGCTTTTAGCAGCCAAAACCACGCCCCCTTGGCCCTGCTGGGCATGCTCCAACTGCTGCTGCAGTATAAAAGGGAGCAGCCCAGCTCAGTCTGGGCTGACTGCCAAGGAGAAAAGATGCTTGGTCGAGGCTCCAGCCCAGGAACTGTTACAGCCCTTACCTGCTCCTGCCCCCGCTTACCCCATCTCCATAGAGCCAAGGGGACATGACAGGGCTCAGGATGGAGGGAGCTTGCTGGCAGCAACTGCTGTCTCAACTTACTGATCTAATTAAAAAGGCAATGTACTTAGAGTGCGGTCAGTGTACTTAAAGGGGCAATGCACATCTCTCTCTCTCTCACACACATGGTGTGTGTCTCTGTTTCTGTCTGCCATGTTGTCTCCCCTCCCTCCATTTGTGCTGCCTTGTAGAGTGTGAGGCTACATTAACAACAATGTGTTAACCCTTGAGTGCTCAGCCAAGTGCTAGTTCATCTTTTAGCAGTAAGGCATTCCCTGGGAAATATCCCATCCTCTGACTCCACCAACTCAACCAAGCTTCACAATCATCATTGCTGTGTACAGTATTACATTGTTTAAAACTTATAGAGTGTGTGTGTGTGTGTGTCTCTCTCTTGTCTGGTGAAAAAAATTTCGCTGGAACCTAACACCCCCCCATTTACATTAATTCTTATGGGGAAACTGGATTAGTTTAACATCGTTTCGCTTAAAGTTGCATTTTTCAGGAACATCACTACAATGTTAAGCGAGGAGTTACTGTACAGTATTTTACATGTTTCTGTATTTTTTTAGAGTTATGTTTGTAAACACTTCCATTATTTCCTTCCACATGCTTTTTTCTTTTCCTCCTCTCTTTGCTTCCTCTAATGGTGGAGGCAATTTAGGCTGATATCCGAGTTGTTCCTAACTGTAGCGACATTCCCCCTAGAATACAGAATCAGCTTGCAATTCCATTGGCAAACCCAAGGAATTGCTAATTGTGCATGATCAATAAATTACGTTACTACTTTTGGATTAGATTGCCTGTCAGATTTTTGACTAGGAGAGGAAAAAAGTAATGGATAATCAGCTAAAATCAGTCAGAAAAAGGAGTTGTGTGCTTAATCAGCCAGATCCCACCCTTCTCTCTAACCCCATGAAACCCCTTTGTGAATTCTAGGGCTCCATAGATCTGGGGATATGGCTCTGTGCAGCAGCATCCCCTAACAAGCCTGTAGAGAAGTTTTTTTTTATTATCCTCTGCATCATCAGGCGCATATGACATCTACCAGATTCTGCTATTTATTTTGGTCTTGCGTTGGTCTGCTCAGGCTTCTGAGTGATGGCTCTGGCTTCTTTCTCTATTGTTCTGCATAATGTTTCTCTAGGTTGTCCTCTTTTTTTCTCTTTCCAGGTGGTGTCAATATTATCGCTTGGAAATTGTTTGGTGGCATCCATAACGCATCTCCTAAATATGAGAGAGACAAAGTACATGAGGTAATATCCCTTTTTGGACCAACTTTTGTTTACTGAAGGGAAAAGTTTTTGAGCTTTGTCCTAAATAAGTCCATTGTCATCATCTTACCATATTTGATGCTTCAGATTGGTTTGCTCTATGTAGAATTTCTGATGCAAGAAACATTATCCAATGGACTCTGAAGATCTTCCATATTCATTTACTTTGGAATGAGTAGATCTTATCAGTTTCTGTTGTAGATTTCCATAACTCTGCTCAGTAAAGGACAGACATGATGCTGGTGTTGTGTCAGGGACAAACATGTTACTTTCTCCACATCTTTTCAAGTTTATGAAAGTTGTTTGATGCTTTTGATATTTGTTGCTTGACATCTAGCATGGTGTCACCATCATTGCACATATCACTCCTTAGATCAGTAAAATGACTTACTTGTGGTTTTTCTTCATCCACTCTAATAGCTAATCCACTCTTTGTGAATTTTAGAACATCCCATGTGTTTGGAGTACCACACCTTTCTGCTCTTTGGAACAGAGGGATGTAGCCTCCCATCCCCTGCTCCCATGCAACTTTTATACTGGATGACTCCTTGGAAACGGAGTATAACCTCCAAACTTTTGAAGTGTCTTATCAGTTTTTTATGCAACTTGCCCTTGATTACTAATCACAAAGAAACTCGTTTACAATCAGCATTCCACCTGTGCTGCGAGTATCATGCGACTCACTGCCACATTAATTGAATAAGATGCCTCACACAATTGCTTTTATGTTGCTGTTCTGTACAGCTTGAGCAGGTTTCTGAGGAGGATTTTAAACCTCTGCCTTTTTGAGAGAGAGACAATGATTTCTGTGAACAGGGGATGGCACTGTTGCACTGCTGCTGCTTAGCCTTCCATTCCAAATGTCTCTATGAAAGGGTTCAGTACTTGCCAGAAAGGGAGCTGACAAGTCAGTTGTATTCTTGAAAATTATTCTTGAATTGTTTTGCATAAAATATCAAATCTAGGTTACCAGGAAGATTAGGTATTTTGCTAAAAACCCAAAAGGAAGGTGTCAACATGCATTGGGAATTGAATGTTAGCAGGTGACTTGGTTTACGTCTCTATTTATTTAGATTTAAAATAATAAAAAGATGCCTGTCCAAGGCTCTAGGCACCCTAACACACATTAATAATGCAACACAATGCCAGCAACACTGAAATAATTTATCTCAGTGGGAACTGAACCAGCCAGGCATCTATAGAAACTCCTTTGCACCCCTTCATAATTCTGGGAAGCATAACTCTCTGCCCGCTCCAAAAAGCCTATCAAACAGGTGTCTTTTGCAGAGTGCCTGGAAGGCCACCAAATTCGGGAGGAAGCAAGTTCTGGAGAATGCCCTGCCAGATGGGCCCTCCTTTTTCTAATGGGGGGAGGGGGATCCAGCTCAAGCATCTCTGAGCACAGCTATGGCAGTATGTCATGAGCTGCTTCCTTAGACTGGGCTGTTCAGGGGTCATAACTAACACCTTAAACTCCACCCACAGGCTGATGGACAGGCAGTGCAGGTCCCAGAGCACTGGTGTCATGTGTTTCCATTTAGTAAGTGAACTGCTGCTTTCTGTACCAGTTTCAGTCTCAGAATGGTTTTAAGATGTAGCCCTATGGAGAGTGCATAGCAGGAGTCTAATCTTGAGGTAAAGAAGGCATAGATAACAGTGGCAAGTCCACATCTGAAAGGATAGGTTATAAGAACGGCCATAATGGGTCAGACCAATGGTCCATCTAGCCCAGTATCCTGTCTTCCAACAGTGGCCAGTGTCACATGCTTCAGAGGGAATGAACACAACAGGGCAATTATTAAATGATCCTTCCCCTGTCATCCTGTCCAGCTTATGGGACACCCAGAGCATGGGGTTGTGTCCCTGACTGTCTTGGCTAATAATCACTGATGGACCTATTCTCCATGAACTCAGTTATTTCTTTTTTGAATCCAGTTATAGCTTTGACTTTCACAACACCTCCTCACAAGAAGTTCCACAGGTTGACTGTGCATTCTGTGAAGAAGTACTTTCTTGTGTTTGTTTTAAACCTGCTGCATATTAATTTCATTGGATGACCCCAGGGTCTTGTGTTAGGTGAAGGAGGTCTCACCCTTCTAGCTGATGCAGGTGGTAAAAAGCTGACTGGGCTACTGCTCTAATATGACTTGCCAAGCAACAATGGGGGTGCTAAAATACACCCTTCTCCAAGTTATGAACCCTAGTAACTAATAGCAGCTGTACTCCCTGTAGAAAAGTAAGAGGTTACTGCTGCATCTCCTATAGCTGCTTCCCACAGCCATCATTTCCATTTGTGTCTAAGTTGACCTTCAACTAGCTTGCTCCAATCCATGCCACAATCTCAGCTAGAAACTGGCTGATGTGGTGAACTGCATCATCCACGTTGGATGAGACAGACATACAGCTGAGAGTAATCAGCCTACAAAAAACACTATGCCTCATTGCTCCTTTTTAACACTCCTGTCAGCCCCACACATTCATGGACCAGGATGAGTAACAGGGTGACACACCCTGCAGCACCTCACTCTTTGAGAGCTCTTTGGGAAGAGGAGCAACTGCCCACAACTACCAGTTGAGATCTGAGAGATAAGAATGAAGCCACTGAGGGCCCTCCACAGCTGCCAGGGCCTATAGGTGACTCAGCACATGAACTATTAAAGGCAGCTCATCTAAAAATACCAGCATGGACCACCTGAACTTCATCCCTTGTGGGAAGATGGTCAGTCAATGAGGGGTCTCTTCCAAATCCAGCTCTATGCGCAGATTGGTAAGGATCAGGAAGATCAAAGGCATCTAGCTACTGAGAGCTATCCCTTTTTGGGGAAGATTATGTTGAGACGCCATGATACTGGTCAGTAGTTAGCTAGATCAATAGACTGTCAGGGCCAAGCGATGACTTATGGAGCAAAGCCTGCACTAATGCTTCCTTCAAAGCAATAAGCAGCTTGTCCACCACTTAGAAGTGATGACAGTTTCCACAAGCAAAGGATTCAGTACTTCCCTAGTGGCTTTCACCCTCGATCCAAAGGATTGTTGTGGATGAAGTTTTCTCAACACTTCCAGTAACTCAGTGAGTATCAGTGGCTGAAACTTTAGCAGAGAAGATGAGGCCCTTGTTTCCCTCAAGACTTTGCTCTGCCACTACAGTAACAGACAGTCCATCCATAGTCTAATGAATCTGACCACAAAATAAAGTAATTTTCTCACAACTATGGAGCTGAGACGCTCCGGATTTACCAGGCTATTTACCACCCAAAACAAATCTGATGTCCAAGATTTTATGGATGCTATGGTGTAGGAAGATAACATTTTTTTTCTTTGCCTCTCACACATCCACAACGTAACTTAAAAACAAAAGAAATGAAATGCTGCAACTGATCAGCCTCAACAGAAGACTTCTGCCACCAGCACTCTTGCTTGATTTGTCACATATCATCCAGAAACCAGTGTGACCTGTGAGAACAAAGCTGGTGAAGAGGACAGGTAGGGGCCACTTTATCAATGATAGAGGACAAAAAAGTATAACTGGAGCAGGACACACTTTTTTTTTTAACATTGTATTAATTTTTAATACATCTATAACGTGATAAGATATACTTACATTTCTCATGATATATTAACCATTTGCTACCTATTCTTAGCTACACTTTAAACATTTAATTATATGTAATATGAATGGTTAAAATATAAATCCATTATTTGCATTACGCAAGTTACAAACAAACAATTTTTGCTTATAAAAATCCAACTAGTTAAATAAAAAAATATTAAAATACGATAAAGAATAGAAGCAAAATTCCGAGGGGGGGGATAGAGATGGGAACGGAAAGAAGTGGGTAGGGAGGAGGCGAGGTGGGGAGAGGCCATGAACTTACTAGGAGCATTCAGATACCTCCAGGAAAGCATTTCATATCTGAGAATTTTTCTTGGGTGTTTGTTCCAGTATACAGTTCTTTCCATGGTGGCCATGCTGTTGTTTATGCTCCAGTCCTCAACTGTTGGTCGCTTTTTCAATTTCCATTTTTGTAGTACTAGTCTTTTAGAAATTACTAGTGCTGAAAGACTTTCTTCAGCTTCCAATTAACGCCCATTAGGTTTAAAATTACACGTTTAGTTCTTAACACAATTTCTTTTTTTATAGGAAAAAAATTAACTCTGCAATTCAGCTCTGCCCAAAACCTATGTGCATAGGAGCATTCCCATAGCACCTGGGTTAAGCTAGCACCTGCAGATTCTCAGTGCTAACATTGGTCTCACTTAGCGGCACCTGTTTTGAATAGAGAGAGAGAGGGGTCCAATGCATCTTCCCTATGATTTTTCTACTAAATTAATCTTAAACGGAGGTCCCAGGAGCAGTTCCGGGCACCGGCTAAAATTTGTTTCCATTGGTTAGCAGACAATAATTAGCCTAGTTCTTCAACCCATTTCTTTTTTAGGGGATCCGTGTTTAGTTCCAATTTGCTGGCCAAGTGTGTATATAGTGTTGCCAGAGGTCTTGGCAATCTGGGTAATATTTGGAGAAATGAAAGCAGTGCAGGTGGATCAGGGTAGCGAAAGCATCAGGGCCAAATAAGGGAGTTTGCATGCTTAAATTGGATAGATTGCCACTCCTTCTTAGTCTCTAGATTGAACCTCTTTTTTAAAAGGGAGGAAAGTATCACTTTCAATAAACTGAATGGTGGTCAAAATTCCTTTCCTAATCCAATCTGGCCAAATGATGGGGTTGCCTGCAATACAGAGTCTTGAGTTCTCTCCGAGAGAAGCCTTAGTATGTAGAAGGGAGTGTTATTTAAATTTAGTAGACATAGTATGCAGTGCATTGGAAAATGGTAAAGGAGCAATCAATTCTGCTTCCAGCTGGAGCCAGTCCAGAGCTGTATGGCATGAGGGGAATGAGCCACTGTGCTGCTTGGCTAAGAATGGTTGCCTGATGATGATATTCTAAAGCTGAGAAATCTAAAACATGCTGTTTTAATAGACAGCTGTTATCTTTGGAAGGAGATTCTGGGTTTGTTACCGGCAACCCCCAAGAAGGATCTGACCATCTTGTCGATTTTTGGTAAAATAAAAGGGAGGAATATGGATAGGGAGGGAATTCAGAATAAAAAGGATCCCTGGAAAGGCATCCCAGCTGAGCATCCTAACCGCAGGCTATTCTGCTCTCAATCTCTTACTGAAGCTGTTCCATTTTGTGTATGTGTACTTGAATATTTATTGGGCCAAAGAGGGAGGATGACTCCATAGCCTGGTGGTTAAGGCACTCACCTGGAAGATGTGGATTCAAATATTTTCTCTGCCTGATACAGAGGAGGAATTTCAATCTACGTCTCCTGCCTTAGGTGAGTGCCTTAGCCAACAGGATATAGACTCGTTCTCCCTTTTCCCCTTTGGCCATATGCAGAGAGTTCCTAAGCATCTTCAGCTCCCATTGAGGTAAATAGACTTGATTTTATTTCCAGTGAAGTTTAATGTCAAGATTTTCATTGACTTCACTGCAGGTGGCAGGTACTCAGAATTGCTCAAAATTGGGCTCCTTGAAGGCAGTGAGCCCCTTGCCTGAGCTCTAGAGTAGATCCCTCCCTCCCGCCTTTGAGATTGGTCTAGTTAAAAACTTGGCTCTCCCAACGGATGCACTATTCTTTGCTTTCTCTAACCTTGTCCAACTTTAAATCTAAACAGGGTGCTGTAATCTTTAAAGATGTATCAGTAAATCCATTGATTAGAGTTCTAGGCACTGGCAGCTGAAAGGAATGAAAGAAAACAGAACTGGAAAATACTGTAACAACCATAGAAATGTTGTGCGGAAGGGACCTCAAGAAGTCATCAAGTCCAGCCCCCTGTGTTGAAGCAGCACCTAGTAAACTTAGACCAGCTCTGGCAGGTATTTGTCCAACCTGTTTTTTAAAAACTTCCAATGATGGGGATTCCACAACCTCCCTTGAAAGCCTATTCCAGAACTTAACTACCCTTATAACTAGAAAGTTTTCCTCATATCTAATCTAAATCTCCCTTATTGCAGATTAAGTCCATTGCTTCTTGTCCTACCTTCAGTGGCGATGGAGAACAATTGACCACAGTCCTCTTTATAACATATCTGAAGACTCTTATTAGGTCCTCCCTCAGTCGTCGTCTTTTCTCAAGACTAAACATGCCCAGTTGTTTTACCCTTTCCTCATAGGTCAGCTTTTCTAAACCTTGTATCATTTTTGTAGATATCCTCTAGACTCTTTCCAGTTTGTCCATATCTTTCCTTAAATGTGGTGCCTAGAACTGGACACAGTACTCCGGCTGAGGCCTCATCAGTGCTGAGTAGAACAGGACAGTTACTTCCATGTCTTACATATGACACTCCTGTTAATACTCCTCTGAATGACATTAGCTTTTTTCACAACTGCATCACATTGTTGACTCTTATTCTATCTCTGATCCACTATAATGCCTAGATTATTTTCAGCCATTTTTTCCCCCATTTTGTAGTTGTGCATTTGATTTTTTCTTCCTAAGTGAAATACATTGTACTTCTTTCTTGAATTTCATCTTGTTTGATTCAGATCAATTCTCTAATTTTTCAAGGTTGTTTTGAATTTTAATCCTGTCCTCCAAAGTGCTTGCAACTCCTCCCAGGTTGGTGCCATCTGCAGATTTTATAAGCATACTCTCTGGTCCATTACCCAAGTCATTAACGAAAATATTGACTAGCACCAGACCCAGGACTGAGCCCTGTGGGACCCAACTGGATACACCTTCGTTTGACAGCAGACCATTGATAACTACTCTTTGAGTGTGGCCTTTCAGCCAATTGTGCATCTGCCTTGTAGTAATTTAGTCTAGACTGCATTTCCCTAGTTTGCTTATGAGAATGTCATGTGGGGCTGTGTCAAAATTTTTACTAAAATCAAAATCTATTATGTCTACTGCTTTTCCCCCTACCCACGAGGCTAGTAACCCTCTTAAATAAAGAAATTAGGTTGGTTTGGCATGATTTGTTCTTGACAAAACACGTTTAACTTAGGCAAACCAAACAAACACACGAACACCCCTCCTCCCTGCTTAAATAGCAGAGGTAACAGTATGCCTTAATTTGACAAGGGATATGAGAATAAACATAACAAATCTTATTAGCAAGGCTAAGTTGAATCATAGCTATATTCTTTCCAAAGAAGTGGAAACAGGATCTATTATTGTTTGTGTTTCCACTTAAGGCAGAGGATTTGTTGGTTATTTACAATACCTAAAACCAATCACCGTTCATTTAAATTAATTTGAACAAAATTTAAAGTATGGGCACATTGGTAAATTACAGGCAATGTCTTTCAATTTGCATCTTAGAATTAGTCATGCCTCCTGAAAGTGTGTTTTGTCCTGGTTCCAACATCCCCCTCTTATCGTCACCTCTGTTGTACCACCTCTCTTTGTTGCTCTGTCAAATTTCACATGCTAAGTAAGGTTGGACCTCTTCAGTGCTTGGATGGGAGATGAAGATAAATTAAAGCAGTGACTTCAATGATTCAGAAAGTGGCATCCCAAGTCATCGTTCCATTATGGTTTTGTGGATGGAAATGTTTTGCTGTAAGTGGTACCTTTTGGGGTTAGAACTATAACCTAGCCACTAATTATCATAAAGATGCTATAGTACCTTTCACAAGAGTAGAAGTCTGTAAAATCTATTAAATCTGTGTTGGCTCAATCTGTGCAGCTTGGCAATTAAAATTTAAAATAAAATGAGTGAGTTACAAACTCCAGATTTGGCTTACATTCATAAAAAGCTCTCTAAGTTTCAGGAGAATCCTTTCAATTTTCATAGAGTCCATGGAGGAATTTATGGTTTCATTAAACTCTTGTAGGTGTACCAGGATTTGACAGAAAAAGAGAGGAAACAAATTGGTTTTTTGAAGACTTAAATTTTGGGGTACATCCCAAGGATGTGAACTTAAATAGAAAATTATCAGCCACTCCCTTCACATCTCAAATAATTGTGCTGGCCAAATTCTAGTTTTTCCTGTGAACAGTATCCTCTAAATGTGGGAAGTGTGTGTCTGCTTTGTGGGCACTTATGTGAGGTGGTTCAATGTGGCTACTATTAGTGAGTCGTATGCTCTAGCATGAAGTATTTGTGTTCCTTCTTGTCTGTTTTCCTTAAACTGAATGAGTTCAGATTGAAAGCCCATGCTGCTCTTTTTTTGGGGGGGGAGAAGGGTAAAGGTGAAATTATGTTCAGGAATTATCCTTCCACTTTTCACTGGTAATTGTTTTCTTCACTTCCTGCCCTCAGCACTGGGGACAGTTGGGAACTATTAAACAGTGGCCAGACTTTACTCTAAATAATATGGCTGAATCTCTACCAGGGATGAAATGAATCCTGTACCTGTAATACTTTGGAACCTTTTTTTGGGATGGAAGGCATTATTATCTATATTCTCATAGCACCTCAGTCACCAGGGCCCTTTTGTGCTACATGCTGTACAGACGAATAATAGACAGTCTCAGTGAGTTGACCATCTAGGTGTTGGACAGGATGTCAAATATGGTAGGGATTGGTTAGAAGGAGGAGGTAACAACAAAATGAAGAGACTTTAACAGAAAACAGAAGTCACAATTCTATACCACTAAGTAACTGGCAAAGGAAAATGATCCAGGACAATGCATTAGGGGGACACCTCTTTCCAGAGTTGACGCTTTCCCTGAGGAGGGCTGAGCACCTGCAACTCCTCATGAAATTGATGATCAGAATCAGACCCTCAGCGAGAGAAATAACCCACCCCAGTTTTATGATGATACAAATACGCTGTGACATGGGGGGGGGGGGGAAGACTCCATCACAATTTCATTACTGCATTAAAAGAGCAGTTTATGTTCGAGGGAAACTAAGCTGTGAAAATGGGGACTTTCTGATAAGATTATTAAATACAGAAGTCAATGACAATCACACTTATTAGTTTTGATACTCTGTAGCATTCACCTTCATTATTGTCTCCTTGTTTTAATAGCTAATATTTGAGAACAGGATAGTCATGTGTCATCAAGGTATTCACAAATTATACTCAATAGAATTAGCACTTAGAGCAGATGGGTCTTGCTCATAAGGTATTTATGCTTTAAGAAATGCACTTTTTTTTCTTCCTGTGGGTGGTTTGTTTTTTTCTTTGTGGTAAGGACTTAAGATACCAATGGGAATTGTCACCATTTTACCTGTGGCAGTTTTACATCTGATATGTGAGCTTTTCTCAAGAGACTCATTCTCTTTCAGAGATCAAAGAACAAATCCACTTCTATCACATTTGTGGGTCATTGAAATATATCATTTCATGTCTGTTGTGCTTAGGAAGTGTCCTGTATATTTGAATAGCTGATCAAAATCAATTATGTGCAAATGGTAAATTGCTTTTAAATAGATTAGATTCAGAAGATACACTATACAGTACATCTATCTTCTATCTAATATGCCTCTTGATGTTTAATGACTCTAGTATTCCTAATGAAAGAATGCTTCAGTATTACATGTTGTAGCTTTCTTGGTGCTGAATTGCAGCTCCTGAACTGTCAGAAATCCTATACATTGAAAAGAAACCAACAGATGGCATTTTATAAATCCCACACTTCATTGTCCTACAAATAGAGATTATCAAGTGCATAATGAACACCCTGTAGGAATAATATTCTTTGACTGCTAGTTACATCTATTAATCATAAGTAAGCAAGTAATACCTTTTTCCCCCTCTTACTGGTAATTCTGTTTGTATCATACACAGTATTATTACAGGGCTGTGTTCCTTTGTGACTTCACATCTAAGTTGGACACCAAGAATGCAAATAGCACCTACATTTTTGCCTTCTGATGATTATGTTCCTATAATGTATGGATACTGGAATTATGATTATATTGTTTCTCACTATGATTTGACATGAAGGATGAATTTCAAGCAGCTGGAAAGCCATGCTTTCTTTTTCTAGAAAGGAGGGTGGTAACTGGCAATCAAGTTTAACATAGGTCTTAGTTGAAATGCAGTGAAAGAGATTGCTTTTAAAATAATAATGCCAGGTAGATAGAGTGCGCTTATGTATGGTGTAACTACCAGCTGTGCAGTAGAAATGTCAAAGGATTGATATGGGAATACTTGGAATGTAGAAATACCAATCTAAAAGTGTGTTAAGATATAAAATGTGTACATATAATTCTCTTAAAGCTACAACATAATCTTATATTCTGTCATTGAGGTACTTTGGTATAAAGCTACTCTACCTTCCTTCACTATATTTAACTATATTAAAATTATTTATAGTTTCTAGTAAGGCGAGAGTAACATGCTTTTTTAGTCAGGTAAGATGTAATTGACTAAGCCATCCCGTTAAAAGGCAATAGAATGGCAGGTCAAAAGTGTGCTTGTGAGGTAAAAATGGTTCCTCCTCTCCCTTCACTCAGTACATTGTCTCCCTCTGCATTCAGAGTCCTGTCTGCTTACATCCTGCTCTGTGCAGGCTACATGTAAATACTTCAGGTTTGCGCACTCAGCAATTCTTGTTGATTCCTTGGCAAGGAATCATTCCCCCCCCCCCCCCCCCCAAATAAGCAGATCACCTGAGACCCACACAGAGCTTTTTGGGAACTCAAGGGTTGAATTGTTGCTACTTGATGAGGTGGTACTTGTTTTGAAAGCTGCTATCTTGTACTCCAGAAATATATATTGTGATAGACCCAGGCCATTTGGGAACAGCAGAGTAGTAGAAGGCAGATATACTGGCCACTGGATAAGCAGTTTTGTGTTCCCTGACTGACTAGAGCAGGGGCTGCTCCAGGCTAATGAGAACACCTGACTCCAATTAACCTGCTAAGAGTCAGGTGAGGCTGTTAAGCACCTGACTCTAATTAAGGGCCCTCTGATGCTATAAAAGGGCTCACTCCAGTCAGGCCAAAGAGAGCCAGGGAGCCAGAGGAGAGGAAGGGCTGGGTAATGAAGACACCCTGAAACCACTGGAAAGGGAGCCCTAAGGTAAGGGTGAAAAAGGCATTGAGAGAGAGAGAGAGAGAGAGAGAAGCAGGGGAGCTGTGGATAAGTGGCCCAGGGAAATGTAGCAATTCTGGCAATGAAAGGTAGGCTGCCAACAGCTGCTGCCATTAGGGTCCCTGGGCCGGAACTCGGAGTAGAGGGCGGGCCCAGGTTCCCCCCAACCTGCCACTACAGAAACACCTCCTGGGAAGGGAAGACAGGTCCCTGTCAGAACAGGACACTCAACTGTTCTTGAATAAGCCTGCAGGGACAACAGAGACTGTGGGAGTTCTCTCACCAACCTCCTTGCTGGCTTATGATGAAAAGGGCTCAGTAGACTGTACCCTGGCCCTAGAGAGAGAAGGGCTATGTGGAGGGTTGTAGTGAGCCTTTGAGGCTAGCATAAACTGCCGGGAAGCGCAGGACCTACGGGGACAAGGTTGGAGCTCTGCCACAATATACAATAACATTTAACTTTAAGCCTATGTTATTTAAGAGACCCAAGGAGACCCTTCAGATTGTGAACCTAATGCAAAGCAGTGCAGTGATGTCTGCAGATAGCTTGAAACCAATCCTGGTGCACGGGGCAGCTCTGTTTTTTGCCGCCCCAAGCACGGCAGGCAGGCGGCTTTCGGCGGCATGCCTGCGGGTGGTCCGCTGGTCATGCGGATTTGGCGGCTTGCCTGTGGGAGGTCTGCCGGTTCCACGCCATCGGCGTCCTTGCCGCCGAAGCCGGGGGACGGCGGACCTCCCGCAGGCATGCTGCCGAAAGCCGCCTGCCTGCCGCCTTCACAGCGACCGGCAGGCCGCTCCCCGCAGCTTCCCGCCCCAGGCACGCGCTTGCTGCCGGTGCCTGGAGCTGCCCCTGCCGGTGCATGACCTAACACATGCATTCTGAAACGCTGTTCTACAAGATATGGCCATGGGGGTGCAGGAGGAATGGCGTTCAAGCAATTGACCCTGTTCAGAGTAGAGACTTTAGATAAAGGGTGTAATTCCAAAGGCTATTCAGTTTCAGATGTGACAAGACATATCAAATACATGGCCTGAATCAAGTCAATCAGTGGTTTTCCATTGGTTAGGTCAGGTCCCTAGCACCCATAATTAATCTTATGACTCTTTTATATTGGGAGTAAGTGGAGAGTTTAAAAAAAAAAAGCCAAATCATAATCAGCATTATTAGAATATAGCTGTAAACTGGCTCTGAGTACAGTGTGAACACAGTATTATACGCTTCTCTTCTCTGTGAGAGATGAGCAAACTGACTCATTTGTATCAATGGGGTGTTAACGCTGAAGCTTAATGACAATTTAATTGCTAGCTATTTCACTGCTAGACAAAGCACCTGATGGATGATCATATTATGAGGCTCTGCACAGACTACCAGGAGTGGCATATTGAGTGGATAGAGGGGAACTTATGGGTGGAATTGTTGAGAATTCCACTTCTACTTTCCTTCCCAGCTGAGCCCCTGCTGGCAGCCTCTGGAGTATGTCTCTCCTCTGGGAGCTATGCAGCCAGGGGCTTTCTCAGATTGTTTGGGTCCTCTGGAAGCCAACTCTGGGTAGGGATTCCCCATTATAGATTAAGC
The DNA here is from genome assembly GCF_002925995.2 of Terrapene triunguis. NCBI lineage: Eukaryota > Metazoa > Chordata > Testudines > Emydidae > Terrapene > Terrapene triunguis. The sequence continues at coordinate 52,875,228 of NW_020664446.1, read as the reverse complement.
ATTAACTTAACCACACAAGTCCAATAGCGTTGGTGGAAGAAGGAAAACAATGCCCAGCCATGGATTCTGACTATACATTTTCCCAAAGAGGTGTCCACGGGGAGGAGGAGGAATGATCCCACAAAAGCAACACAGTTTTCAGCCTATACCCCTGCTTGGATCTGCTGGGGTCTTTTTTAACCTCTGCCTGTGTAGCTGATAATCAAGCTCCAAAGGAAGAATTGTCCTTTAAGCTTCTGTTGTCTTTATGGAGCAAAAATGACTATTGGACAGGAAGCTGAATTCTGTTCTGTCTTATGCATCATCAAAAGAATTGTTAATATAGTTCCAGTTGCAGTATCAAATTCTGTCACCAGTTACACCAGTGCAGCCCCACTGGAGCCATCCAAATCTTATTACTGATGAAGCAGGAGAGGGAGCACGCACAACTTGAATTTCAGCTAGCAGGGTGAGTTTGTCTGGGGGTAGTTTTAAAAAAAAAAAAAAAAAAAGGGGGGGGGGGTTACTTGCAAATTTGATAATATAGCTTTGTCACAACTGGGTGAAAACAAACCTGGAAAGGCATTTGGATGCTAAATCTACTGAGCCAAAATAATTCTTGACTTTTAGATAAGTCAAAGGGACTTACATGGGGGATGAATGTGTTTCATATGTATCTATTGGTGTAAGGGATCTTCTTTTCCTCCCTAAGTGATAGCTTGTTTGCTGTATGTTAGGAAAAATCATTGTTCCAGTGGTATACCCATTGCACCTATAGAATAATGCTTGTAAATATTATGAATCTTTTTAAATAATAAAGACTATAGAAATCACATGGTTTACCCATGACGGCAGATAACTAAAGCTTTGTCTCCTGCACTTCCAAATCTGAAATCTACATTTATAAATATTTAAGTTTACATATTCTGAGGTCTGAATGCCAAAGCTCAGTAAAATGTGATGGAGACTATCAATAAAAAAACTTTTACAATGAAGGCAAGAGGAGAAGCCATGGATTTTTTCCAGTATCTCTGGCTGCCAGATATCACGGAAGGAGAAGCAGATGTATACACTTATCTTGACCTCAAGGCAGGAAACATGGCCATTTTGTTATAAGAAATGAGAAGAAATCACTGCACCATACTAGGCAAATTTCCAGGATCAACTCAAGCTGGAGACATTTAATAGAAGAATTGCTCTAGTGCAGACCTGAGTGAGTGACTTAGAGTGCCAGGATGCAGCATCCTTGCTGAAGACTGAGGATCAAAAAACGTTAGCTAACAAAGATGTGGAGAATCAAAGCAGATACTTGAGTCTTCAAGGTTAAATGGTAGCTTTTGAAGGACTCAATGCATTTGAAGGACTGGTCAGCAGTGTATTACAGAGAGACCTGAGCTCTTTAGTCTCTGCATTCAGTTGGGTACATGCCTGCGAGGTTTGACACAAAAGAGAAGACCCTACAATCAGCATGAAAGGCCTCAGATTTTGAGATGAGAAAGGAGTGGCTAGAACAATGGGCAGCCTGGACTATAATGGAAAGTGACTCTTCTTTTCTCATGTCATGGTACAGATGGAATTCCCCTCAGCTCACTACAGAGATAATCTACTAAAATGAGAAATCCATTGCCATGATTTGGTATCTCATTTGGGACCAAACTGACATTGGTACACACATGACTTTTGTAAGATGACCTCCAATGGTCAAGAAAAGGGACTGTTGGATCATTCTTTTAACGTATTGCCAGACTTAGTTAATGTACCACTTAATTGTGCTCCAACTTTGGATATGATGGGATGGAAAAACAAATGTAGAGGGGGAAAAACGTGCTGATGTGAAGGACCTGGCATTGGGAAAACAACAGAGTGTGTCGACTGGGTTATAGAGGCTCTGTTTATGAGCTGTTGAAATGGACCAGGAAGCATGGTTTTGCAGAGACGTGTATTGTGAGCTACACAATGGAAGAAAGGATTTCTGATATGCTATGAGGAAAATATTAGGGACTTGCTTGATAGCTGGCTGTAACACATGACTAGGCAAGGGGTTATTTTGACACACATCACGGGGTGGTGGCTGGTAGTTAGCTTGCACCATATAAAGCTTTCAGAAGAAAACACCTGCTTGGTCAGTTTGGCAATGACAAGATCAAGTGAGGAGTTGCTTTCCAGCATCTGGTGGTGCTGTGATGGGAATCAGACTTGTTTACAGTTCTCACAGGGTGCAGGACTTGGGACAGTCAATGCACTAGAATGGGGATTCCCCCAGGAAATGACATGCTAGCACAGGCCTAATTTGATCTTAGTCTTTTATTGTTACGTTATGTAATGTATGTATGTCATCCTGTAAGGCTCAATCAGCCCTGTTGGCTGCGTCCAATACTCAAGAGGGTGCAGAACTACACTGCTACTGTGAGCTCCAGGATGGACTGTGCCTAAAGCAGGTTCAGTGTCTCCAAGAGGCCCCTGATGTTCAGGGGAATCATGCCCACTGCAGCTCTTGTTTACAGTGCGGTGCACCCTATGCTCCTTGCTGTGGCCATCCAGCTGAGCTGTCCTGTGTAATAGCTGTGGTGGGGATATGTCTACAGCCTTGCTTGTCTCTTTGGGCTGATCAGCATTTGTCTGGAGGAAAAGCCTGTGAGCTCAGGAGAGGGATGGGAGGGAGAGATCGATCAATCTGCAATTGTGGCTGGCCAGTGTGTAAAAGGTTAAGGGTAGGGAATGTTCCTTGCTTCCCAGCTCAGGGATCAGCCACAATCTGGCCCAAAGAATGAAGGGCTGACTCCAGACATAGCCCTGGGAACTTCAGGAATTGGTTTAATATTCAATCTGCATATTCCTAAAAAGTCAGTGTCTGTTTTTTAATGACACAAACATATATCACTAGTTTATTTCTTTGGGCCCTGACCTTGGGTGAGCTGCTCCTTTTGAAGGGAGCCTGTATCAGCTAAATGTGACTGTGCCCAGTCCTAAGTGGTGAAGTTGAAATTCTGAGAATGCAAATCAGTTTTGGAATGTAAAACAGAAATGGTTTATAAAGGGTAAGTCCATTAGAAGTGCAAGTGATTAATAAGAATCCTCACTTAGAGGTAGCACTCCAAACAGGGCTTGAAACTGAATCTAAATTTATTGTAACATATTACCATAAAGGTTGCTGTGTACTTGAGGTATTCATGTTCTTGGTGCTTATAGCTTACAAGTTTTGAGAATGAAAATAGTTGTGTGACAGGAAAAGTAGAGACTGATTTTTTTTTTTTTGATGCACTAAATTAAGATGCATAGGGTTCAGGGGAATCATGCTGAGTAAAGTAAATACAGGGCCCAATGCTCCCTCCCTGTGTGCAGGGGAGCAAAAATGGTCAAAGGTGCAGAGGAGCAGCTCACAAAAGCCATTTGCTCCTCAGCCCAGTCAGGTGTCTGTGGAAAGGGTGGGCACAAGGCAGGGTTGGGAACTTGAAGTAGGTTTCAATCCCACAGCTGCAAAAGCAGAATTCTATTTGGAGTTGATGCTATCAGGAATGGCATTAGTTTCTATTCCATGTCTGCACACTCTTGAAGAGGGGAGTACCACAAGGGTAACTTAATGGCAGCATGGCTTTAAAGGAGGACCCGATGTCAGAGAAAAGCTCACCATTGCTATAGAACTATCCTTTCCATTGACTTAAAGCTTCCTTTCCCCACAGACTTTGAAGGTTGCATGAAAAGCTGCCAACATGGTTGGCCTACATAGGAGTAAACTAGGAAATTTCCATCAACGTGGAAGCAGGTGAGTACACTATAGCTAAAGCACAAGCCACAGGGAATCACCAGGGGGCTGAAAGTAAAGGAAGGAATTAAATTTTTTTTGGAATGGAGGAAGCATGACATCTAATGAGGCTGGTCAAATAAGGGGAACTTATTATGATGGCAATAAAGTTGAGAGATCCTAGAATAACTAACTGTTGTAATGTATTTATAGTTTAAAATACGGTATTTAGAGATCAGTTTGAAAATTTGCTTTTTTATTTTTTTGTCTCTAATGTGGTTAATGGGAGCTGTGCTTTTAAGAACAGGTTAGGTTTTGCAAGAGTCAGAGCAATACGTGATAGATCTTGCTTGTGCTTCCAGAAAGTGGAAGACCTGCTTGCATATGCTCTAAAAGGTCAGAACTCAATTTAATAAACTTACCTCATAACAAAACAAGCCTGTTTCCTGAAGGTGTAACACCTAGCAACCAAGAGCTTAGTAACAAGCAAAAGAAAGTGGTTTCTATAATGAAAGAAAGAAGAGCATGCTGCTTGCAACCATTTCTCCTCCCCAAGAACTTCTAAATTAGCGATGAGAGTGAATTTAACATGTTTGTATCAGAAAGTGACAATTGGCCTTCTAGACTAAACATTGGCACACTAATGTACATGGCTAGTAATGTGGCTAGCACTTTGATTAGCCAAATTTGAAGTATCCAAAACTCTTATCTAGGGTGACCAAATGACCCGATTTCATAGGTACAGTCCCAATTTTTGGGTCTTTTTCTTATATAGGCTCCTATTACACCCCACCCCCTGTCCCGATTTTTCACACTTGCTGTTTGGTCACCCTACTCTTATCTGAAACATGGGTGTCTCCCCCAATGTCCATCACTTACACTGAAATTTCACTCTATTGTCCAAAACCTTGATTATATGAATTTATTTGATATCCCAGATAACATTCGGACAATCAGGACTGAACTGTATTTCCAGAAGGTTCAGAGGGATTTAAGGAGTACCCAGCTCAACATCCTTCCCCTTCCAATCCCCAAATAGAGAGTTAATTCGATAGTCAGCATTAATGTCTTTATTGACTAATGCTAGGCAATTAATTTAATCTAGTTTATATAAATCAGTGGCTCACATTCTTTTGGAACAATTATCCTAATTTACCAGACTGAGGCCTTGTCTACAAAACGTATGTCGACTTAAGCAGTAACATCGCTCATGGGTGTAGAAAACCCACCCCCCAGAGCTACATAACTTACTTCAATTTAATGTGGTGTCTACACCGCACTGTGTTTGGAGGAGATGCTCTCAAGTCAACATAGCTTCCGCCTCTCGTTGAAGTGGATTAATTACATCAACAGGAGAGCACTCTCCCGTCGACTTATCACCTCTTCGCCAGACTTGCTAAATTGCTGCTGCTGCACTGATCATAGCGGTGCCGATTTAGTGCGGTAGTGAAGACCAGCCCTGAAAATCTTCTGGATCTGCCAGTGCTAGCTAACATTCGGCCTCCAGGACAGGTTAGAATGTGCACAATTAAATAGGCATCAATGATATATTATAGTCCAGCAGATAGACATATCTTTAAGGTAGGGTGAAGGACACATTGGCATCAAGTAGTGCTTGAAAGTTTATTTTTCCTCTTATTTTGCATAAGGAATTGAATTGTACATGGACTTGTTGGAGCATTTTTGCATTCAGAATGGGGTTTGGTTTGACCCTCAGGGGCACAAAATGACAACTGCTATGTTAAATCCACAAAGCTTCAATTCATGAGATCAGTGACTTCCCTTGTATGTTGGATAGGGAAGGTGTGAATATGGGAACTTTACTACGTGTGAACTGCAGACTTATCCAAGGATGTCACTCTTGGACTACAAGGTGAATTTGCTGTATTTTAAAATGACTGAGCTGGGCCTCAAACTATGGCTCTTATTCAGGAAATCAGTTAAACATGTGTTTAACTCTCATTGAAGTCAAGGGGACATAAGAACATACTTAAATGCTGCCCTGAAATAGGGTTTTTATTTTGCTGTACCTGACTTTGAGGAAAGCTGGAGTAAATAAATACTTGGGCAACCATTTTCTTCTTACTGTTGGCTGGGAGAAAGGGTACTGTCCAGATGTTGGAAGATGATGGTAGTTGGGCTTACCTTTCCTTGACATGGTTCCCTGAAAGGGAAAGAAACTGGAGGTGTTGATACAGATACAAGTGCAGAATTGACTTTATCTTTTGGTCATCTGAACATTTAATGCCCTCTTGTGTGTTCTTTTTCTCTATCATTTAAGCATTTTTAAAGTTGCATAAATATGAAGTGCTGAGAGCTCATTTTGCTCAAATTACACAAATACTCAGGATTTATATCTCCACTGAAATTGATGGAGTTACCCTTGATTTATATACTGGTCTGAGAGAGGAAAATTGCTGGACTAATGCAGGCCAAATTTGGCCTTAAAGTACCCATCTTTCATGGGCCATATCCTGCCTTCAATTTTTTAAAGTGGAACTCCCAATTGCAAATCAATGGTGCATTATATAGATACATGTGATAAAATGATGACAAATCAACAAGCAATAAGAGATGCAAACTTGTATTCCGCTGTATAACAAAATACATATTAGATCAAGAGAACATTAAAATGTGTTTAATGGTGTGACACTGTATGGAATATGGGAGACACTTTATGATATTATTAATACCGATTGGGATCCAGTGTGCTTCGGGTAGACCTCACTGAAAATGCCAAAGTCAGGGCAGGCTGCAAAAGGGAGAGCAGATTCTCCCCAAACTGGTGGTTAACACTGAAGTTCAAGTTAGATTTACCAGCCAGTCACAAACTATGCTCCTGATCTCCCACACTGGTTATCAAGAAGTTAAAAAAGAAATCACCCAGCGCCCTTTATTGCATTCCAGTTCTCTGGCTCCCAATCGCCACATATGTCCAGCAATTATTTAAAAACTCTGCTCACTTATACAAAATGTTTTTCTGATCCTAAAGGGCCAGTCACGTTACCAGGTCAATATTAGTTTGGATCTTACCTAAAATACCATGCTGCCAGCCATTCCTATCTATCTCATAGAACTGGAAGGGACCTTGAAAGGTCATCAAGTCCAGTCCCCTGCCTTCACTAGCAGGACCAACTTTTTTTGCCCCAGATCCCTAAATGGCCCCCTCAAGGATTGAACTCAGAACCCTGGGTTTAGCGGGCCAATGCTCAAACCACTGAGCTATCCCCCCGCAACACTAACGGTTTTCTTATAAAAGAAGGGAGTTGTTAAATGGTCAAGCAATCAGATACATACATAAGACTACAAAGTCCATATATCAGGTTCTTATCAGTGTTGGTGAGTTTGCTGGTTTGAAAAGTCCTCTGGAACTCATCCACGGCTTGGATGGGTCATTCAGTCCTTCGTTCAGCGCTTCAGTCTGTAGAAAAGTTACTCCAGAGGTAAGAAGCAGGAATCAAGACAAAATGGAGGAGATGCAGCTGCCTTTAATATTCTTTTGCCCTGTGGCCTGTACTTCCTTTGTCCCAGACACAAGCTGCCCAGCACATGGCATGGAAAAGCCTTGGAGTCCCCTGTCCATAGGCATGCCCCTGCTAGTCCTGCTGACTCATAAGGTGTATCCCCTGGCTCCTTTCCATGGGTTCATTGTATTGTTGATGGGCCATCGACCAGACTAGGCAGTGCTGATGCCAATCTGCCTGGGTTGTCACCGAGAGGCACAGCACAAGTTTGAAATACAGATATCATACAGATCTATAACTCGTGATACAAACATATAAATAAGATCATCATACTTGGCAAATCATAACATTTTCACTGACACCTTACATGGCATATCTGGTCAGATTCCTTGCAATTTTATAATATTGGTGTGATGCTGTGTGGAATATGGGAGTACCTGCTCTCCCTTTCGCAGCCTGCCCTGATGTTAGCATTTTCAGTGAGGTCTACCCCAGGGTTATTGTTAAAGCCAGGGCCGGCTCCGGGGTTTTGGCCGCCCCAAGCAGCCAAAACAAACAAAACAACAACAACAACAAAAAGCCGCGATCGCGATCTGCGACGGCAATTTGGTGGGAGGTCCTTCGCTCCGAACGGGAGTGAGGGACCGTCCGCCGAATTGCCGCCGAATACCTGGATGTGCTGCCCCTCTCCGGAGCGGCCGCCCCAAGCACCTGCTTGACAAGCTGGTGCCTGGAGCCGACCCTGGTTAAAGCTTACATTTTTGCTAAATATTAGTGAATCTTTAAAGATTAGAATAAAATCTTTGAGCTTTCAAAAACAGTAGTCACAGAGGCTCCACAGCCTCCCATTGAGGTGGGCAAGTACTATCTCCATTTACAGACTGGGTAAATGAAGCAATTCAGTGACTTGTGCCAGTCAGTGTAGGCATGCTGCCTATTGCATTGACTTGTCAAACTCTGCTCCAGAGTTAAGGTTTATGAACCACATGGTTTTTACTTTAAAAGTTTACACAGTGAGTCCCAGAGCCTTGAAGTACAACCTGTTTTCGATCATAGTGTGATAGAAAGGTTGTGGTTTTTTTTTTTTTTTTTTTTTCTTTCAAGTGTATTTTACCTCCTGCTCCATTTCCACCCATCCTGTTACCCTAGGTTCACTTAAGTTTTGCTGGGCCTCTGAGTCGGCTTACCTCAGGTCTCTTATAGCTTCTCTCCAAGAGTATTTTGTTTGTGGAGTAGTACCTCTAGCTCCACTACCCAAAATACAGTAAATAGCTGGTGAATGGGCATCCGTCCCCAAGGGACGTGTAATCAAGAATTCTCAGGCACAGCACACCACAGCTGGATAAACCCTACAAACAATAAGTTTGAATAGTCTTTTGAATTTTTAAATGGACTTGCTTCTTCAGGGGTGTGTGTTTGTATGTGTTCACTATGGATATTCTAAGGCAATGGTATCCAATCAGGGGCCTGTGTAGAGACAGATGGTCATATGGTGCTGGTTCTCCTCTTGTGTCTACTTGCTAAGCTGTAGTAAGACAACTGAAAAGTCATTTAAATACTTTTACATTTCCATGTTAAAGGATGGGGTTATATGATCATGACTGGGAAAGGAGATGTCCTGCATGGTTGTGAATGGATGGGGAAACAATCTCCTAAGATATGGTCCAAACTATGAAAAACATGTGAATGCTTGAATGAGCTCACAGCAGGAGTGTCTGTGGAAACAGCTAATTTTAAGTGAGTAGCGTAGTATACGTGTGGAAAAGCAATTTGGAATAAGTGAATTTATCAGCACTGCAAACCATACTAGGAATTTTGCTCTTCCAATCAGGGAGCAGAAACATTCTGTGTGATCGAAGTCACCTCTCAAAACTAGCAAGACGGTCTGAATATTAAATACTCGCACCCACAGTAAGTACTCACAAATGAGTGCAGTTCAAGAACTATTTGTTTGAAATTATTAAAATAATTTCAACAGCAAGTAACCTGAGAAAATTATGAGAAAAAGAGGCTAAATTTATATATTATTGTCTACTAATTATTGGCCCAGCTCTCTGCCACATACAGACCTAGCTTCCCTCCAGCCTTGGGACACTTCACTTTGTGAGGCAGTTAAAGGTCCTTTGTGTTCTAGTTTGTCCTTGAATTAGGATCCAAACACAAGATTCATGCAACAGCCCATCCCCTTAGTCAAAGTGAAACCATGACTGAGGTGGGAATAGAGCCCTGGAGCCTGGCTTCCCTGTTATATCAGCTAGAGATTACACTTCCCTTTAAGGAAACTCCATTTTCCAATCTTGTATTTAATAAATACTATGAAAGTTTAGCATATGGTTCAGCTTGATATTTTTTTTCTTGGAGACAGAAGTACAATAACCCAAGTCTTTTCTAAGATAAGTTTTGGAGTCAGGAATACAATATGAGTCAAGCTGATGTTTCTATTCTCAAGCCTTCACTTCATCTGTTTTTGGAACCAATGGCATGAATGCTGAACTTGATGAAGGGCAGTCTTATACAGAAGAAAACAAAAATCTTTGGGGGTATATTCTTATCTCACTCCCTATGGTGACTGCCATTAATGTTAGTAGAATTACATGTGGGCATGGAAAGGCAAATATCCTGTTTGTACAACATCTACAAAGTAGGTGCTGCAAAAACTTACTAACAGAGAAGTCTACACACCATGACACTACCAGTCCAAAGAGAGACCTTGTCAGATTGAAGAATTGGTCCATTGTAGTAGTCAGTAAAGACAATATATTTTGATTTGACGGTAGGAAAGGTTCAGATTTTCCTGAAGTGGAGGTAAAACTACTTTACCCTTCTGAATGCTTGTGAGGCTTTCAAAGGACTTTGTGTTACCACCACCACCACTGTGTGGTAATATATCCAGTTTATAAGTGTGCAAACTGAGTAGTAAGGTTGGGACTTGCCCATGGTCCCAGGATAAATCAGTGTAAATCACAATGAATGAATAAATAAATAAATAAACCAAAATAAATGCAGGAGCACTACTAGTGGCCTGCTGTTTGCCTTTAGACAGCATAGCCACCCCATAATTTAGATCAATAACTGTTTTTAAAAATAAATGCACAGAAACGGATTTGAACACTATGATTAAGGTGGATGGTGTCCCTTCTATAGGAGGAAAATATTTGTGATGAAGCGTCTATATGAAGTGTTGTAGGTGTCAAAAATAACATGTTCTCCCTTAAGTAGAAACAACGGTTCCATGTGAAGTTGGTTGATATAAATTAGAGCTCAGAGAACAAATTTTTGGGGTTTTTTTTGGTTTAGTTTCATTTTGTTAGTGTGTTTTGTCCATAAAAAATTAAATTTACCAAAATTTCAAAACATCAATTTGATACAAACTGAAAGGTTTGTTTTAAAAAATGTCAAAAGGAAACGTTTGACTTTTTCTCATTTTCTTTTGGCCAAAACCATTAACCAAATCAACACGTATTTGCAAATAGTTTTGGTCAACCCCAAACTGCATTTTTTGGGGGGGAATAAGCTATTAATTTGAAAATATCCCCCTTTCTCTAGTATAAACCTCTGCCTGTGCTGGAGTTATGAATATGCAATAAAGAATGACTTCTCTCTTTGTTTGCCCCATCTGTTTGGACTCCAGGCAGGGCCGGCACTTCCATTTAGGCGACCTAGGCGGTCACCTAGGGTGCCAGGATTTGGGGGGGGTGGCATTTTGCCGCCTTCGGCGGCGGGGGGTCCTTCTGCGCTCCGGGTCTTCGGTGGCAATTCTGCGGCGGGTCCTTCACTTGCTCTGGGACCTGCCGCCAAAGTGCCCCGACAACCGGGAGCGCAGAAGGACCCCCTCCACCGCAGAATTGCCGACGACAACCAGGAGTGCGGAATGTCCCCCGCCTAGGGCGCCAAAAACCCTGGCGCCGCTCCTGACTCCAGGGGCTGTGGGTACTCTGCACATCTGATAATCAGGCTGCTCATTTAAGGTGTAATCCAAAACCCATTGAAAGCGGTGAGAGTCTATTAACTTGAATGGGATTTGGATCTAGCTCTTCAGCTCTTAAATATGGAGTTAGTTACCTAACTTGAGGCACCTATGTTGTTGTTTAAACCATTTAAAAAAAAAAAAAAAAAAACCACTTAAGTACTAGATGGTGTGATTATGACAGATGAGAGCAGAGATTTCAGCACTTCTGAATGTTTGTGAGTGATAGTTCCCCTTGATAAAATTCTGAATATCCTGGGGAGGGGGAAACAGAGGAATTTATATATAAATTTTTTTCCGTTTCAAAAACTTGAGTGCAATGGGATTAATTCAGAAAACATCTTAATATAACAATAAAATATTTTCATTTTTTAGTTTTTGATCCTCATGTATTTCTCCGGATTAAAAATGGCAACTGTACCCTTCTCCTACCACACACTCTTCCTACTTCCCCTACCCCCATAACAGTTCAAAACCCAGGCATTCAAAAATAGATATTTGCAGTAGAACATTGATTTTTTTAAGGATTTTCCAATCAGAGACCAGAAACATGCCATGTAGGTTCTCTGTCCCAATAAAAATCAATATGCTGAAGTGAAGGCAGAGGTTTTATCCAGTAATATTAATGTGCCTAAGGAAATGACAGATGATTCTTTGGCCGCCTGTCCACATGCAAAACAAGGATAACCCGACTATGCTAATATATGGCTGGCCTTTAACCTTTTGGACAGATCAACACGCAGTGCCATTAATGATACTATATGAGCAAAAACGACAGCAATATCAGGGTTGTAATTTATGGCCTGGCAGGCATAAGTCTGCAGATAAGGGCTATACTTGCTGTAGCTCTGCATAAAACATACTGTCAATTTTGATGATTTAATGACAAATAAAGGCTATCAAATGTATTTTGTAGAAAGCTTTGCAAAACACCATATATACATTTATAGGAAACAGTTGTGAATAACCATGCTCCTTTTCAGTTTCTTCTGAATCTAAGTGTTTCTAAAACACAAATGCCTAGATGGAGATTAAATACCACATAAAGCCATATTCCTCCTTGGACTAAATTAAGCATCTATTTATGCTCCTAGAAAAATGTGGGAGGCTGGAAAAGCCTACATGAGAGGGCCTGTTGTAAAGAAGTCTGCTTCAAAAACATAAATTTAGTTGGGAATTGGTCCTGCTTTGAGCAGGGGATTGGACCAGATGACCTCTTGAGGTCCCTTCCAACCCTGATATTCTATGATACATAAATAAAATAAATAGGGCATCAAATGGCACAGCTTAAGGTGGGGGGGAACAAAAAATACTTCCGAGCATGATGCAACAAATATTGAACTGATGGAATTAACCAAACATAACATGAATTAAATCAAATACATGCTAAAGGCAAGTATGCATTCTGTTGAATCAAACCCGTTAGAAATCTGGAAATAAGGTAGGCAAACTGCTATCATGTTAAAAGACATCATCTCGAGCAGCATAGCGTCTGGTTAATGAACTTTCATTTTGTTAGTAGACACACAACAAATTTAATCAAGAACATCAAGCATTCTATGAAAAATCTGATTCAGAAGCCCCTCCTCACAGAGAAAATTCAGTCCATTATTCCTCCTGCAAGATTTATCTTGCTATGCTAACAACCTTGGAAAAAGAAAAGTGGGGTTCACCAAAATAAAGGAAGCTGCAATAAAGCAATTTAAAATCAGGGTAATCAGCAAAGGAGGAGGTGGAGCTAAAAAAATTCCAGGAATCCTGTCCATCAAACTTAAGGCTATATAATGGGATTGGGGTTTCTGCAGTACTGTCCCCACCTAGGAATAAAGCTTTTACTGGAAAACCCAATAAAATTCTAATTTGCAAAGTAATTAAAAGCCTGCTTTCTGTTGTTTGCAAAAATAAATTAAAATGCAGTAAACAGAATAATCTTGATTTTTTTTTTTTTTTTTTTAAATTCGCACACACCAAGAAAGATTTATACTGCCTAGAACAGGCAGCTAATACATTGGGATACTTGCTTCACATTATAGGAAACTCAAGAGGAGCTAGTAGTAGCAATTCCTATCTCTTTTGATGGGGCAGAGTGGGATAAAAAATAAACCTTTTTATGGGTCAGATCCTGAGGACCCAGTCACAGCTCCAAAGCCTAGCCGTGGTCTGTGCCTCCATTGTGGGAGGCAAATCCCAAAGGACAGCCACCCCCGCTAACTCCCACTCCTCCCAATAGCTTTGGGGCTACTTTACAGCTGATCTGCCCTTTTCCTTGAGCTAGAATTCCTGACTCTGCCCCCTTCCATATGTTGGAATGGAATTGCCAGGGCATGTCATTGGGGAAGATGATGCCTCACTAGTCTCCCCAGCTAAGTGAGCGCTAAACAGTCAATGAGGGGACTGAGCAGCCCCAACCCACCTCTGCCCAGTATCTGCACCAGAGCTGGCAAATGCTCTATTGGCCAGAAGCACCCCTGATGGCAACTGGGGAAGTGCATGAATTTCCCTGATCGTGAACAATAGGGTTGAGTGTGTGGGTGAATGGAAGAATGAGCAAATTGGTAAATAAGGTCAAGTGTATGTGGGGGAATTGGTGGGGTGCAGGAATCAGAGGTAACTTGTGGGTGGGAAGACAGCAGTGGGAGTTAGGATGATAAGCGCTAGATTGGGTGGTGGCAGGGGAAGGGCGAGAAAAAGTGAGAACTGGGACAGAGCTGTGAAAGAACAAGAGAGGGATAAATAGTGTATTCTCCCACCCCTGCCCTCTATTTTAAAGTGTTGCAGTTATTCATTCTGCAAAGGGGAGGGTAGTGGGAGAGGGAAGAGTTGGTGCATCTCTCTCCCCTTCCCCCACTTCCCAATCAAATTCCATAATTTCCCCCCAAACACCCCATATTGGACAGCATCCCCGTTTTCACTTGGGAAAATTTGGTTTAGCCACAAGGGGAGGATGGAAGATGGGGGGGGGGGAGGAAGAAAAGGTGGAAGCTGCAGACACATCATTTACTTTTAGGTGTTAGCTGCCATTTTTAGCAAGGGCCTGTTGCAGATCTCTCTTTCATCAACAGCTTTGTGCACACTGTGGAGCATTTTCATCACACTGACATTGGTAGGCCCCCCATGGTATGGGCACCTTGTGCAGTTGCAGCTTTGGCAGCACTATTGGAACTAGCTGTAGAGTCCAGTGATGGCATTTGCAGGACAGAGAGAGAGAGAGAGAGTTCTGAATTCTAGACCTCTACAGCTGGTAAGCCTTTCAGTTCACCTTTCTGAGACGTTCAAGAATTCTAATTCAATTAATTTTGCAGAGCTTCATTCAAACTGTGCTTGTAGAGTAGCCTAGCCCATCAGCATAGATTTCATTTCACATTCATTCTGACAACAGAACTATATACAGCAATATCTTATGATGGGTTAGCTTAAAATCACCAAGGTGGTTTGCAGAGGCAGGTAAACTTTATAATGGCACTCAGCACCACCTCTGTTGCCAAGGTATTGAACTTTGAATAGTGTAGTAGCTACATTACCTATTTCTAATGATACGCTAATCTTCCACTGACACAGAAAATCCAGTCGTGTCCCTAATGTAATATGCAATGGCTCAGCCCCTACACAGTCATGATGGAATATTATGGTGAGTCATAATATTCTTACTATGCAAAATGCCTGCAAATGGATTAGCTTTTTAGTATGCAGTGCTGTGTCTGAACTATGTATAGCCATAGCAAAATATGAGAGCTCTTCTGACTAGATGATGAATGGAGGAACTGAAATGACCTATTTATATGGGGCCTAAAGAATTCAAATTCTGATGTACACAATTCTAATCTTATTTTGTTTCCCTTTGTAAAGAGCAAAGCCATCCAAACAGAAATTAAATACAAGTGGTGGGTCAATAATTGTAAGTGTTTGACTTAAAACAAGAAAAAAAAATCCAACATTAAGGTGTTGATCTTACAAGTCCTCCAAGTGCAGAATTCCTATTAAATCAATCATGGTCCTGCACATGATGGGCTAGCAGGATTGGACCAAACATTGATGCTTCTCCTCTTTCATGGGTAGCTTTGGGAAGACTGAATGAGTCTACATACAGACCCCAAGCCTGCATTGAGCTCTATGTGTGTAAACCCCTGCACCCATGCAGAGCCCTATTGACCACAAGTGATGTGGCTGCAGGTTTGGCCTCTTCTTATTTCCCTCTGCCCTCTCCTTGTAGGCTGACCAATTTTCAAAGGGAAGACTGGGGAACTGAAATCCAGGTGCTGGTTTGGGGCCACAATTAGCAGTCTGAGCACAATTTCAGTTTGAGTTCTGGTCTCCTTTATTAGCTGAGGTTGTACATTTTCTTAAATTGTAAAGCTGTTTTTATGTTAGTGATAATGGGATGACTTTCTTTTAGGCATTATTTGTCTTTCACATTGTCAGTTAGCAGAGACAAAAGTATATTCATATTGGCAACTCTTCAGTTGGCCTATTTTTGTATAGTTTGAGCTCCCTTCTTTTCTTTCCCTACTCTTCCCTGTTGGGAATCAATCGTTTATGTGGATGAAGTAGCTTGCACTTCAATTTCCCTTCTAATTTATTTGGCTGGTGGATTCTTCGTTAGTTTTAGTTGAAAAGTTATGCATTACTGTTTTATTATTTACTTATTACAGTAGTCCCTAGAGATCCCAGCTGAGGTTAGGGACCCACTGTAGTAGTACTGTGCAAACACACACTAGGAGACAAACTTGCTCCAAAGAGCTTGAAGTCTAAATGAATGGTGTTTGGATGCCTTTATAAATAGATAGGATGACATTTGTAATTCTACAGGGCCTTCTGTCTGAGGGTCCCATGGCACTTTACAAACGTGAGTGAACTACCTCCCCCACAATGCTATGTTGTTAACCCCATTTTCCAGATAGAGGGACTAAGGCAAAGAGGTTATATGATGGAATTAATTTCTTCCCATAAATCCCATATGCATACTACAGTGTAATACACATGACTGCAGTGAATATGGGTGTTTAATTTCACAGGTAACCAGAAGAATAGCTCTGTGCCCTTCTTCACAGCATCAGTCAGTAAGTGCATATTGATTTGGAACAAATGTAAATTAGAATTAATTTTTACTTGCTAAAGTAGTCAGATAAGGAAAGTTTCTATTGATCTTTGTCCTAGAAGCCAATTATCTGGCTTAAATGTTTTTATTCCATGGATTACTGAGTATGGTATTTAATCGTTTCGCACTGATCAATGGGAAACTGCATGTGTAAAACCAAAACACTGTAAATTAGAATAGTTAGAATGTGATTTATTCTAAAAAGTGTATCTTGTTTCATTTACCCCCTGCCTCTTCATGATCAAAAGCTATTGACTATAACAAACTCAATAGCAAGCTGGCACAGACCAATGAACAGGGATCCTCCCTGGCACCATTTCAATTTCATCTTCCTTTTCCTTTACTCTACTCAATCCATTTGTGTTTCCTCCCTTACCCACGACTGGAAAGCTTACCTGTTTTAACTACCCCTTAGTGTCAAGCGTTTTTGTGGTACTATGCTCTGCATGAAGAATGCTCTCTGCACTACAGAAGTTCATTGCAGCAATCTCTCTAGTTAGTCCGAAGTAACTGGAGAAATGAACACTAAATAAACAAGGTGATGGTTATAAAATGTATGCTCCATTGATCTGAAATTACTAGTGCAAGAGAGGACAGGGGAAATGGACCTCTGGAATATTATGTAGAAAAGCCCCTAATTTAGGTAGTCTGTAGACGGATTCCTTGATAGCAAACAAGCAGAGGCCAGATCCTGCTCCCATTGAAGTGGGTGACAGTTTTGTCATTGACTTCAATGGGAGCAGGACCTGACTTTAACGCTTTACTCCTAAAGTCTCTGCACTTGCAGGATGACTGACCTCCAGTCATCTTTGTCCCGCCTCATAATGTCCAAACACTGCCATTACATGTATCTATTGCTAAAGCAGTCCCGGCTTCAGCCCCAGAGCGATTTAATCATCTTGGTAACATCCTGCTCTCAACTCATTTTCCTGGCAGTAGTTTTAATTACGTTTCAGGCTCCTGAATGAATTTGTTTTCCCGGGATCCTTGTCATATTTAAACTCTTAGCACGTTTGGATGTCTGCAATCACTGATGCATTTGTTTTAGGGGATGAATTAGTCTTCTGAGCATGTCCAATTTATGAATTAGATTTCATTGAAAGCTTAAACTGAGAGAGAGAGGACAGCTTTGTGGTACCACTTTCCTAGTGTGCGGGAAAATATCACGTTTTCAGTTAGATCGCCAACGGAAAATAAGATCCTGGTCTTGAGATTGGAACAGGAACCCTGGAATGTCAGACCCTCCTCAGCAGCATCTTTATTACACCAGCCACGCGCGTTCCTGTTCCTTTTTACTTTGCAACACGATACAATTTTGTCACTGAAGTTTAAAAACCAGGAACCAAGTATTAAGATTTTCTAAATCTGCGGCTTCCATTCACCCTTGCCTTTTCCCCAGAGCTGTTTGATTGATGAATAAGTCCCCCCCCCCGTGGGGTGAGGCAGAACCCCCAATTTTAAATGCAACCGATTACTCCAGCTTCAAACTTTTAGCCAGCGCTTCCCTTGCGAGACGGCGGGTGGGGGCAAACGCCGAAACCAAATAAAGCAGCCGGGCTGCGATTCAGAGGCTAAGTTTCCAGACTGGCCAGGAAAAGGTCGGTAAGATTTCCAGGTAGTTCAAGGAATTAAACTCCCTCTATAGAGGCGGGCTCCCAAAACTTCGTTAACGGTGCTCTGAACTTCGGTCCCCACCACAGTGATGCCGGGAAGAGGGGGACACAGAGTCCTGGGGGAAGGCTAGAGCCAGCATCCTCTGATCTCTTCAGCACCGGGAAAGCTGGATTGAATGGAGGCGCATGAGTGGATAGCGTCTGCTGGGAGTAAAGCAAGCCTGGGCAGCTGGTGGATACGTGCGGTGCATCTCCATAAAATCTGCACTAGCCTGTGGGGGAAAGCTGTTCTCCCCCAGGTGATGATGGAGCGCTTTCCCCCAGCAACCGGGGAGTTGCTGGGGTCAGCTAGGATACCCCCCTTTATGTTAGAGCGCCTCTTCGTCCCTCTCTGCTCTCTGCCGCTCAGACTGTAGTCGGATTCACTGATCCGGCATAGATCTTTCTCTCCTATCTCAAACTCCCCTTCCTGTTGAAAGCCTCCTAACCCGCCCCGCTCTGTCGCCACAGACCTTTTCTCCCATCCTGTGCAATCCGAGCTCTTCTCTCCCCATCTCCTCGTGCCACCCCCTCCAGCCCCCGTTTTTGGCTAGGCTCCTGGGTGGAACTGGGCTCCACTGTTTCCCTCCTCTACGCTCCTCTCTCCATCTCCCCGTGTGTTTCGCCCAGACTATATTGAGTGGTGAGTCTCTGCAATCACGTGGTCTGTGGAGGGGGGGGGCGGTCCTCCGCAGTTTGCTGTGCGCTGGGGCTCAGACACACACGGAGTGGTGAAGAGCTGCTGCTGAAGTCTCTGCCCTGCTGCTGCTGCTTCCTCGCAGACACCCAGGATCTATCCATCTGCATATATTTTTAGCCCCAGCCTTTTTCTTGCTGTCGTTCCCCTGCTTTCCCGTTCTCTCCATCGTCTCAATCTTGGAAAATCCTTGGGATTTCGGGGTCCGGGATTTTCTGATATTTTTTTTAATCTGGGTACCTTTCCCCCCCCTCTTCTTTTCCCCCATTTCTGTCTCTCCATCAAACCCGGGCTGATGTGCTCCGCGAGAGGCTGGAAATGGAAGTGGTGATGCTCTGGCTTTTCCCCTGGATATTTCAGTGCGTTTCAGTACGGGCGGACTCCATCATCCACATTGGTAAGAAGGGGGGACGAGGGGGGAGAAAGCAACAAATACAAGAAAGGGATGGTGTCTCCTTAAAACCCCATCATGTCACGGGCAGAGGGCGAGGGAGCCCCATTAACTCCCCCGAGAGGGGGGCACAAAAGCCACCCGAATCCTCTGAATTGCAAAGTTAGCAGCGAGATGAGGAAGCGACGGTGGGGTCCCTTTCGGTTGCAAGGATGCTGCGAGCACGTTAGCACTGAATCGCGGCAGGGGTTTCTCTGGAGACAGGACGCAGGTTTGCTGCTGCCGTTTCTCCGGTTGTACTAAATGCTGGGCTCAGACCTGTTTGCGTGCGAGGTTTTCGCTCTTCCCCCGCCACCCCCAGTAAACAAGGCAAGATAGATTAGGAACCATCCCGTAGGGGAAACTTTCCAAAAATCCCTCCACCCCCGGCGTCCCCTTCCCCAATCATAGCAGATGCCACTATAACGGGAATGCAGGAGGGACAAGTTGGCTGGAAAAGGGTTAGGAGACGCTAGATGCGCAGTAGCAGTGTGTGTGTGTGTGTGTGTGTGTGCGCGCGCGTGCAACTGTTGTGGTTTGAATAAGGGCTCATTAAAACCTTTGGGCTGCAAGGCTTGAAGTCTCCAGCGAGGAGAAACCTGGCTCGGCAGTGGGGGAAGATGGGAGAGGAGAGGCTGGGGGATTCATGCAGGACGGGTAACTTTTGTGGCTTCTAGGAGAAGGGTAGAGGAATGTCCAGGGAAAGTCTGGCCGGCAAAAGGCAAAGGCTCTGCAGTCACCTTTTGGCGGGTGTCGAAAGCTACCGGCAGGAATTAAGATGGTGGTGGGGGAAAGAGAGGGACAAAATCCTCCACGAATCCCCCGGGCTTCTGGCAGATGAGAGGGGAGGAGATGGAGAGTGGCGGGGAAATGAAGAGCAGTGATTCCCATCCGCCTTTAGAGGAGGAGGAGGAGGAAAATCCTCAGGGAGGAGAGAGAGAAGCCATGGAGCAAGAGAGGCTGGGTGGGAGTTTAGTCCGGAGCTAGAGAGCGCGCGCCTGTGCCCTGATGAACACGAAATGTAACAAGTTTGCCCCCTCCAGGCGCCACGCGTGAGGGGGCGGGGGTGAGCATGTGGGTAAATGTCTATGAGGGTGGGGACCGATTTTGAACCAGCTGACGTGGTGGCGGCGGGGAGAACGAGGATGCTCAAACAGCAGCCCTGTAAAACAAGCAGGAGACTGAGGGCCAGGGCCAGAGCCCACAGCATTGCGGATCTAGCCGAGAAAAGAGACCGAGTCAACTTTGCCCGCTGTGCGAGGAAAGCCCTGAGCTACCCGTGAATTCCGAGGTGGCGAGGGGGGAGGGCGGCGGGGAAGCCCTGGTTGCGTCTCATCCTCTCAGGCGCTGGACACACGTACAGGATTCCAGCTGCACCAGGAGCACGCTGTTCACCTTGGATGCAAACTCGAGATTTCTGACTTTTTTCGCGATTTGCTGAAGAGGAGGAAAGCGCGCCCCGTTTCTCATCAGTGGAGCTGGAGAGAGGGGAGTCCAGAGACACAGCAGGTGGTGGAGGCCAGACGTCCATAAAGCCTCTGTCTCTTTGCCCTTTGCCTGCCAATGGACAAGGTGAAGGCCAGCTATAGATTCGTGGCTTGTATACCTGCCCACACTTCAGCCTTAGTGTTATTTTAGCGCCTCTTCCAGAAATAAGGGCTTCAAAAGATTGAGAGGGAAGAGCCTCCTGAACTTGGATTTGTGAATTTACACGCGAATCTTTGTGTACAGGACACACAGCTGGTGTGAATAAGCAATATTGCATCAGGGAGGGAAGTGACTTTTTTTTTTATCCTTTAACCTAAAAAATCCTTGATCTGCATAACAAGATAGTAAACCTAATGTGCACACACACGCTCCCGTAGTCAGAGTATATTATGTAACACAGCTCGCCAGATGTTTTCATGTTAACTGCATAAACACGGCCCTGAAATTAGAAGCTTTCAGGTTACTGAACACACAGGCTGACTCTAAATCAGTGTGTGTTTGTGTATGCAGCAGAGATTCAAACCCCCAAACAATGACAAACTAGGTGAACAGCAGACAAAACCCAGAGCAAAAGTTGGTTGTGTTTCTAACCCCCCCCCTTCTATTACATTCAAACTCACAAAGCAATTTTTTTCTAGGGGTTTTGGTTAAAAACCAGTAAGTGAGGGTTCGTGAAGCGCACACAACCTATTGGGCAAGAACAGGCTTCAGGATGCAAGTCTAGTTGTGCTGCACCTATCCATTGCAGTCAACTCATGAGGAATGGGTCCTTGAAGACTGTGTGTGTGTGATTTAATGCGCCTGAACAATAAATGCCTGTGTACGATCACCGATAAACCTGGGAGCAAGGAAGCTGTTTTCTGTTAACTTGTTTTGAAATTCTCCCATGGACCCGAGCTTAACAACGTTCTCAGTGCCACACTGAATTGGCCGTGTTAAAACACTCTGCACTCGAGGGGAGAGAAATAGCTGATTTATATAGATGTATATACATGAAACTTTAGGCCCGGGGAAATAAACAAGAATAGTTATGGAGCCTCCCCATCTCTCCATTAACTCCCCCACCCCTCAGTCCTCCTGGAAAAGATCAAATTCTGATGTGATCATGCCAACAGGTGCCATTTTTGAAGGAAATGCTGCCAAGGACGACGAAGTCTTCAAGCAGGCGGTGTCCGATCTGAACCTCAATGACGACATTTTACAGAGCGAGAAAATCACGTACTCCATCAAGCTCATAGAAGCCAACAACCCCTTCCATGCGGTGCAGGAAGGTAAGCGCCGCGGGACTGGGCTCGGCTGGGACCGGCTGCGAGGGCTTCGCAGAGCCCCGGCTGCTGGGCACGGGGAGACTGTAGTTCTGCTTCGCGCGTCTGTTGCAGGTGTTTGTCACGGGCGGTATGCCCGGGCTGACTCGCCTTCCCGCCCGTGGGCGTTATCGTCCCCTCTAATAATACACGGGAAGGGGGGGATGTTGTCTCCAAAGAGCAGTTGAGTTCCGCCTCCCCCCATCTCCTGTCTTTTACTGTCAAGCCTGACGGGGCTGCTGGAGCCCTGTGCGCTGGGTGCGCGATCGGGGTGCAGGCGGGCACGTGCCGGTTGTTCTCTTCCGAAGGCGCGGGCAGCTCTGCTGGGGCTGGAAACTTTCCGGCGGCCGAAGGTTGGCGCTGTTTCCCAAGGAAAGAGCCCAGAGCGGGAAGCTGCCTGGCGCTGTGGTGCCTGCTCGCGGAGAGCTGTCATTCGTGTGAAACGCCTTCCCAAGCAGCAGCCGCTCGTAGTGCGTGTGAGCGGCCAGGCAGGCAGGGCAGCGCACGTGTGTCCGGGCACAGAACACGAGGATCTGGCCTGTTGCCCCGTGTCTCCCCGGGCAGGTCCGGGCAGCGGCGCCTGGTCTCTTGCCGCAGGGCCAGAGCAGTGGCGGATTTCAGGCGCTGTGGGGTGCGCTGGGGGAGAGCCGGGAAGGAAGGCAGCTAAGGCGCTGCACAGAGGCGATCTCTCTCAGCCTGGCAACCTGCGCTCTGAGGAAGGGCGATCCGGCCGAGGAGCCCTTCCCTGGGGAAGGGCGAATGTGAGCACGGGGCTTGGAGGTGCAACAGGTGCCAGAGCGAAGGGCACCTGAAAGCCCCGCTCACTGGCAGATGCTTCGGATGTTATTTATTGGGGGGGACGGGACATCGAGGGGTCAAACTACCCTCCCATAATTCTGCGATGTAAAGGTAATTCAGTGAGATACAGGGAAATCTAAGACACAGATGAGAGAATGATCGGAAGTGGAGCCTGCAAGTGTATAAGGGAACAATTCCTTTCTACGGGAATAAAAGGGTAGTTACAATGAGATGTCCCTGAAGGATTCAGAGTGAGTGTGGGTTGGGCTAGTTTTGCCATTCTCGTTTCGTTTGTCTCCTGACTTGAACTCCCCATGTCCGCAGAGAGGCGCAGAGTAGGGGTGCTTGTGAGTGCCTGAGGTCTAGTAACTCCAAAGATTGCTTCAAAGAATGTGAATGGCGAGACACAGTCTGAGCAGTCTTGGTAAGAAACCAAAACACATTATTGGTGCCCAAACGTTTAGGCTGCCTCTAGCCCCCTTCTGCTATCTCTAAGGTCTGTCCTAACTTGTTGCTGGGAGAGAGAGAGCTGAAAATGGAAGGAAATATTAACATCCATCAATAAAGAGGCTGAGTGCTGCAATGTGCGGGGACTGCAATACATGTGAGAAGTTGTGCAATGTCACAGGCCTTGAAGCCCACACTTTGAAACGACGGTGCTTAGGCAGAACTAAGCGTCAGGCTTTTTTGTCCTTGCCTGAAAGTGAGTTTTGATTCAAAGAGTGAGGGATAGTCTCATTTTAGATATGTTTAGATTTTTACCAGTCACAGAAAGGATCAAATACAGCTGGACTAAAATAAGGACTGGCTGAGAGATTAAGAGGAAGTCTATTCGGAATGGAGACGATGCTGTCCTTGTAGTTTGCTGTTGTGTTTAATAATACTTTATTATCATGTTAACCCCCTATTGTGTGGATGAATGGAGAAGCAAGTTTTTAAAGTAGGGAGAAAACTGGGAAAGTGGTTAGAAAACAGTTGTTTTATTTCACAGTCTTTGATCCCACTGAGGTTTTACGTGTGGATTAAATGGGGTAGCTAAGTAACTGGCTGAGCATTTTCCTAGCGTTTATAAGATCTGACAAGTAGTTACACAGGTAAATCATTTCAATTAGCTTTTATTGCAAAGGAAAATGTTTGAAATTAATCAGCTTGCCTTTACAAATAAGACTTTAAAAAGATGTTATTGGGGTTTGATGAAGAAGCCAAGGTTGATTATTGCCTGGGTTATTTCAGCAGCAGTGTTTCTGAGTAATAATTATTCTAGAAAAGAGAGCTATTTATATACCCTGACAAGAGTATTTTTAAAGATGATTCATCACTAGTCTTATCCTTAATATTACAGAGCACAGGGAAAATAATCTTTTCCTGTGTGAAAATTTGCATTCATACATATGTATTTATGTGTAACTTGTGTACATGCAAATTATGGTTACAAAATTGCATCAAATATTCATTTTCATAGACCCCAAACAATTCCTTCTGACATCTTTTTGCCACCATGCATGCTTCTTTGCTGTCACATAAATCCAAGACAGCAACAAAACAAACCTGTTTGGGGGACTGATCCGAAGCCCATTGACATAGATGGCATTCGTTCAATAGGCTTTGGATCAGGCTTACATTCTTGAAAAGAGGGCAAGAAAGGTGCTTGTGACTGGGGAAAAATACATAGTCACAAACTATGGAATAGTAGGGTTGATTATTGGCAAAGACTAACTGAAGGATCAGCTCTTCCTACATTTGCAAAATGTCAGTGTCCTATATTGGAGTTTATTCATATTCATGGAAGTGACAGAAGTTGGCTGGCTGAACAAGTGCTTCCAGCAGTGTCGCCTCTTCTCAAAAGTAAAAGCTTTAAACTACTTTGATCACATTGGGATATAAACTGACAGTCTTGTGGACAGCAAGTCCACCTGCTCAGCTTGTTCTGAGGAACTTGACCAAACTAGAGAATACTTCTTGACTTGGTAGTTTTCTTATTTTTCCTTTTAATCCTGCAGGAATAGCAGTACCTCCAGGAAAGAAGAATATTTCCAAAGTAATAATTCGCTGTGAAAACTGTGCGTTGAAACCACAGGAAGGATTCTGGTCAGACTTTAATCTATTTGGTACAGATCATTAGGCACCACAGCATATCTTCAGTGCCTGAAAAAGTGTAGGACCCAGATTTTCTTGGAGATGCCCACTGATAGGCAGTGGGCACCTAAATTTAGAATAATTTCTTGCAGTTCTGATCACGTGCTGGAGGCCAGAGGAAATGGAATAAATGTTACAATTACATTGAAAAATCACCCTTTGTCACCTAGCTGTTAAAGCGTATGGGACCTCAAAACGATCCTATCTTCATCCTGTGTGTCAATACCTTGCCACAATGGATGAGTTAAAAACAGAGTGGCAGCCTTATTGGTTCAAGTCAGACCCTCCCCCACTTTTTTGGGGTTTGAATTTCTTTCATTTGCAACTGTTATTCAATATGCTGACAGAATGATGCATGGGATGCACTAGTAACCATTCTATTTGTACGATGCAGTATCTTTCTGCACAGTATTACATGGTGTCAGTCTTACTATTCAAAGTTTCATTGTAATCAGTTATGCAGATGCCCTACTCATTTCACTAGGACTTTGCTTACAGTAGTCAAAATAACCTGGAGCAAATCAGCTGCTCAAACTGCTCACAGAATGTTGCTATTACTATATAAAATGCACTGACACCCACATTATTCTTCCTGTGCAATGTCTTTCTAAGCGGTGCCATGGAAATCAGTGTTGTAAACGTTAGTTTCATTGTAATGGGACTCTGTGTAGTACAAAACGATTTGGAGTAAAAATAGTCCAGTGTGATACTACTGCCAGAGTAGCTCACACAATCAAACAAGGCACACAATATTATTTTTTGTTTCAAGTACCTTTATAAACAGCATTACCCAATAACACTGTGAATTATTCCTGAAGTCCTACTTAAATCAATGGTGCAAGCAGGCACTTCATTTCAGAGGTACTAAGGTAATATTATGAAAAGTAAACACTCCATGTGACAAGATTTATTAACGGTAACAAGGATTTAATTTCTGATTATTTTTTAAATGCACTTGGGTTGATATTTAGTATATTGGTAAGATTTTTTGCAGGGGGAGGAAAAAAAATTGAAAAGCAGCAGTATTTTTTCAATAGGATTAGTTCACTTCCAGGAGTAATGGCCTACTTAAAGTATTTTATTTTCCCAAAACAAGCCATTTTCAATACTAGGAGATATACAGATATACCTTAGACATTGGAAAAAGCTATAGGACCTTTGCTCAACAGAATACAGTGATGGTGAATGCCCAGTAACTGCAATAGGTGAATGAGAGCTGAGTCTCTCTCTCTCTCAGGGTGACCAGACAGCAACTGTGAAAAATCGGGACGTGGTGGTGGTGGTGGTAATAGGAGCCTATATAAGAAAAAGACCCAAAAATCGGGACTGCCCCTATAAAATCGGGACATCTGGTCACCCTACTCTCTCTGTAGGTGTACTTCTATGCTAATGGGCTTATAGATGCTTGAGCATAACAGTTAACATGGAGCCTAATTCTAAAACATGATCCTAGGTGGTTCAGCTTGCATCTTGTGGGGAAAACTTCCTCTTATGGCTCAGTAATAATTTGTATTACAGTCGTGCCTAGTTGCCAATGGTCAAGGCCTCATTTTGCTCAGGGTTATGCAAACAAGCAGTAAAGAGACCCTGCTCCACAGAATTCACAATCTAGTTTTATAACAAGATGCAACAAGTGGATGAAACAATCAAATGGGGGCAGCGGAGAAGTATGACATAACAGTGAAATCTGGTGTCTTTCATGTATATATAAAATAGGACTTGATTTTATATTTGTGCTCATGTACTGGCATGACACTTTGTGGAGTATGGTCTTTATGCCTATGACAATTAGTTTTAGTTGAGGGGAAAAAATCATTTTTGTTGTAAATAGCTGGCAAAAAATCAAAAACTGAGAATGGTTATTCTGGTTTGGCTGTTCTATAGAAATCAGCAGCAACTGTATAAGCAATGTTAATTTAATTATTGATCCCTTTTGTTCTCTTCATTGTAAAGAAGTGGTGTACCAACTTTTAACCCAACATCTGTAAAAGTGTTGAGATGTGAACTAGTGCAAATAATTTGTTTTTATCAGTGACTCTAGCAATTCCTTAAAATGCTGCAATTTTTTTCTGAGCTAAGAAGTTTGAAAGCTCAAAGGTATAAGGAACTCTTTTACAGATAAGACTGTGAAATATTTGGAAAATAAAGTTTTCAATTCAAATTGCCATTTCTGTACTTGCTGCTGGAGTGATCATGTTGAGGAAAAGTGAGCGTGTGTTTGACAGTAGAGTCCAAAAGACAACTGTAAACCAGTTTCTAGCCTGTCTTGAAAATACATCTGTTTAAGGTTAAAAAAAAAAGTATGTGTGTGTCTCTGTGTATAAAATAGTTCAGCAGTAGATCTAAATGTTTTTAAACACTATTGGGGCATAAAGGCTAACAGTACAAAATACCTTTTGCCTTCTTAACTGTCACAGTGCATCGTGGGGAGAGGATCCGATGGAGATAGTTATTCAGAAATCTTTAAACTGTTTTGAAATGCCAATACAACCTTTCCTAGAATTGCAAATTGTTCTATTTTCATAGACAGTGGTTCCTTTCAAATGAATTGTTTCTAATTTGGGCAACCTTGCATGCCTGCTGAGGTTAAAAGGCTCTCAGCACTGGAAAGTGGAGCACACTTTGGAATTCAGTACATGCTTTGAGAGTGAGGATGATGTTCCATAGGTTGATTTAGTTATCTGTTTTTTCCATGCATATTGCTGTGGTACATGAGTGATTCACAGCTGCTGACTTTTTTGGGTGCATGTGTGTATCCATGTTGTGTACCTTGGAGTGAAGCTGTTCTCTTGTCTCTTGCATACGGGACTTGGCAAGGATGTGTGCTTGGGGAAGTTCTCAAACTGCCGTAGCCAGGGACATACGTTTCAAGTTACAGATACAGTAGGTATTGAGCATTTTTGTTTGTTTAGATGTAAGTTGAGCCGCATGTATATGTCTAAATGTACAAGTGAAACAGCGAAACAGGAGCATTATCTTCGTTGTTCTAGGATTTGTTTGCCCAGCTAAAATTCAAAGCAGAACCTAAACACATGCATAGCCTAAGGGTATAGAACTGTGGATGCAATTAGTGAATTTCTGTGAGGTTCTGGGTCTGTCTCTCTCCACCCCCTCCCTTACAAGTTTATTTCAAGATAGTGAGAGTGACACTCTGAGTAGAAACTCATAGAGGGGACAGAAGCTGTATTGCAAATACACCTGGATAGAGTCTTCAGCTTTCAATTGCAGAGACTGCTTTCTCCTTGGGTTGAGATCAGCTTTAAGTGTAAACGGCCACATAAACAATAAATGGAGAAATGCCTGCCAGCCATGGTGAAAATGTCCTCCTCAGTCTTTGGGCAAGCTCAGGACAGGTCAATATATAGGCCTAGGCTAAAATGGTGTCATGTAAACCTGAGATAAGGCATTCTGAATTGTTTGGTTATAGTTTTTAGATGGAAGCGTGGCCCCAGAGATGAAAGTCTGTTGTTTCACTATGTTTTATATCTTCAAGATGTTTAGTCCCCGAACATGGGGAGGAGATGGGTGGGGGTAGAATTCCAAACCATAATGGATCTCAGGAATTCTAATATATTCTTGTTCATATGAAGTGATTTAAAAAAAAAGATGTTATTGATTTGGCTGCATTGGGTGGGAAAATGTATTGCTTGGTTAAGAAATACTACGATGCCCCATATTTAAAGTTAAATATTTAATAGTAAATATAAAAAGGATTCTAGCTTTTGTCTGCCAGACTTGCAAAGAATTGGTT
This sequence comes from Terrapene triunguis, assembly GCF_002925995.2. Lineage (NCBI taxonomy): Eukaryota > Metazoa > Chordata > Testudines > Emydidae > Terrapene > Terrapene triunguis. The sequence goes on along the minus strand of NW_020664446.1, from coordinate 52,846,725 downwards.
TTTATTAATGTACTGTCATTTAATTTTTTTGCTAGTTGTTTCTCATGTGTCTTTCACTGTCGTATAGCATCTCCTTTATCTGCTATTCTCTTGCAGCTCACTTGAGCATATATTTCAAGCAGGTTTCACTGGGATACACTGTCTTGTTTAGAACTTTTTGACAGCTGAACTCTAAGTTCTCTGGAGTGAACATATTGTTATATACATCATTTCTAGTTTCATTCTGAGCTTTCAACGCATTCTCAAAACCAGGCAGATACAGTGTAAGCAGGGGATTACTCCCCTAGTCCAAGAGACCTGGCTGTGTAACTACACATTTTCTAACTAGTCTACTGTGGTTAAAAGCTGTTGCTCAGTGGGGTGAATGTGCTTAACATTTTTACCTCCTCATGCCTTCCGAGACCAAACTGAGACTTGTTAAGGACTGCCACAGTGAAGGCATCTGTGACACTGTCATCTCATTCTGCCTGTGCTTTTATGCTCTTTAGTTGTATGGCTTGGCTAGTATGTTTCACAAAATTAAAGAAAACAATGTTTTGAAATCTCCCTCTCTCCCCTCATGTGCATTTTTGTTATGTTAATGGCAATGACCCTGTGTTTCCTTCAGTTTGAAACAAATATGCCAATATTTCATAAAGGGGGGCAGATTCAGTTCGGCTGAGGATGAATGCAGCTTATGAATTGCAAGCAACAAATCGAAGTACATATACCTCTAATTACAGCTGGGTATTTTGAGGCATAGCTACTCACTGTTCTATTGTAGGTGAAAAAATGTGAGGATATCTTGCACCTGGGAGGCTACTGTTCTGAAAAGGTACCCCAAATATTTTTTATTTTTGGTTTTGTAGAGAGCATACTGTCCTGGGATTAATTTATTTTCCTTTCAAACCATATCCTTCAAAAGCATCCACATCATTTTGGCTCTGTACCATGTGTAATGAAATGCATTCATGCGTATGCAGATCAGGAAAAAAATGTATTGAATTTCCAAGTCCTGTGCTGCCTCCGACACATGACATCCATTGGGTTTCATGCTTTGGCTGTTCCTACTTAACAGTTTTGGGAAATTTCCCTGCTTTGCGCTACTGCTGGTGCAGCTGTACCAGTGCTAGTGACAGTGGGAGTGGCCACTCAGGCACTTTCACCACTATTTTGCCTAACTTTGTTTAGGGTGTGGTTAAAAACGCCTGTGCCCACAATCCAGTAAAGAAACGTTTCTAACTTATTTAGAGATCAAAATTCGCGTGAACTGCCCCACTCTCCCTGGTACTAGTACTTTCAAGTCAGGGGTTACGTTTCTCAACTTTCTAGAATACTGGTTTTGTACAGAAAGCTAACTTTAATAGCTGTGGTGGCATCTGGTCAATTGGGAAACAAAATTATAACTAATTTATAATCAAACTTTGCAGACAGCTTTCCTAACAAAAACCTGTCCATATGTGACACCCTGGGAAAAGGATGTGAATAGACAAATTACCCAAGAGGAATGGGGTTTGATCCACAAAAGAGGACCAGCAATCTGTGTGTGTGTGTGTGTGTGTGTTGGTGAAAGAGGAGATTTTATGCAAATATGGTGGACATGTCCAGTCATTAGAGAGTATTGGGTTGCAATCTGTAACCAAATATGACAAATTGTTTTTACCAAATAGTCCTTTGGTAATCCTCCTGGGGCTTCCTAGTGGAAATGGTCACACAAAAGGAAATGAAGAATTAATCTCTCATCAGCTAGTAGCGGCTTGGCCATTGGTAACCTCTCACTGGAAAAAAAACAAAAATAGCCCAACCATTGAGGAAAACTATGGGAGGTTGGAAAAATTAACACACCAATTATATACCCAGCAAAATGGAAAGAGGACAGATAGATACCTAGATATTTGGTTACCTTTTATTCAGTACTCAGACAAAATACATTCATCTGCAAAAACCTCGCACACCTGTCCAATGTTTTTAATATTAACCTTTGATAGACATACCTGCTCTGTTAAATATGTGTATCTAGAGATTTCACTCAGTTTAATAAAATCAGTAGAAATGATATCAGTGTTGTGATGATGCTCACTCTGTAATATGGTAACACCCTGTTAAATAGAAAGATCTGTTGTCCATATTCCTGTAAAATATCTCGCTAAACAAAAGCTACCTGTTGTAATGATTGTTTTGTTTCTGATATTTACATGTGAAGGATATATAAACTTGCTAAAACTTCCTAAATAGTTAAAAAAATGGCAGTACTCCATCTATTCTAAAACTCCCACTGTTACTATCATAGTGGAGCTCCATGAATGGCAGTATAACAATGGTCCTTGTTTACAGTGGGCTTGTTTCTCTCTGGTCTGGTCTATACTACTCGCCTGAATCGGCGGGTAGAAATCGACCTCTCGGGGATCGATTTATCGCGTCCCGTTGGGACGCGACAATCGATCCCCGAATCGGCGCTCTAACTCCACCAGGGGAGGTGGTAGTAAGCGCCGCCGACAAAAAGCCGCAGAAGTCGATTTTGCCGCCGTCCTCACAACGGGGTAAGTCGGCTGTGATACGTCGAATTCAGCTACGCTATTCACGTAGCTGAATTTGCGTATCTTAAATCGACTCCCCCCTGTAGTGTAGATGTAGCCTCTGTTACACTGTTAGCTACTCTTGCTAAACGTTAGTAGCCAATTTGGCACAGCTGGTTTGCCAGGACTGTGGCTGCCGTGGGCTTCTTAGAGCAGGTCTACATGACATAGTGGCTAACAAGTTTAAGTGACATAGTGGTTAGAATGCTGGAGTTGCCTGGAGCCCTATCTGCACTATTACTTCTTCCCAGGTGGAGCTGCATCCATGCTCTCTGTGGTGGAAAAAGCTTCTGAAAAGGCTAGAGTAGACACAGGCTGAGTGATTTCCTAGAAAATGTTAGACAAGGAAATACAGAATGAGGGCAGCATATGACCTACAAATAGCCTATATTACAGCCTGACCTTGTTTCTTTTCTCCCTGCTAATATGCAACCTGCTAATACCTTGATTTAGCAACCACTAGGTGTGGAACTGTCATAGATTTCAAGATAATTTAATTCACCGAATGGCTGCAGGATTGGCTCACTGTTCTCCTAGAATACCAAATGGACTCACCCTGTTTTTCGTCAAAGATTTAATACCAGGGAGCTATAGTTGGGTGTTATGCTACTTTCTTTATTTATACAAAATATGTACAGTGTTAACTAGTGTATTGTGAAGCATCATCACAAATCAGACTTAAGCAGTGTTTATAAAAATGTAAATGAACATACTTTTGTGTCAATGACGTTTTTTTATTTTAAAAATAAATTATATATTTTTCTTTTTTATTTGCACACTTTGGTAATCCATGATGGGTCTCCCTAGTCACTACTTGAATTAGCGAGTTCTGCTATAAATGTGAAATGAGTTTGGAAGATCTTCTCTCCCTGTACTTGTGCACCTTTGGTATTAGAATTGTTAAATCAAATAACCCTAACTATTAAAATACACTGTATATATTGTGTGTATATATACAAGTGATTTAGATGCCGGATATATTGTAAACCTCTTTTGCACTGAGTAGAAAAATATCTTGATCTTATCTGCATTCCTAGACTCTAACTGCCACAGGTGATTAAAGGAACCCTATATTCCAAGCATATTTTAAATTGCATCTTAATATATAAGGAATGGATGCAGTTTCATATTTTGATGTGATTCATCCTTCTGTGGTCCAGAGTGATAGGAGTTCAAACTATAGCTCTTTGAACAGAGAGGCTATGACCAGGTTTATTAAAATCATGCATGGCTTAGTGTAGTTGTACATAAAAAGATAAACAAAAGATAGTGATGAGTTCTTACAGTAGTGGCTCTAAGTTAATGTTGTGTTCAGTAAGCCTATGGCTAAAATGGTTACTGAAGAGATGTAAGTGAAATTTGATACTCTGCGTCCCAAAGATCACTTTTTTGGACAAATAACTACTTGCTTCCCCAAGACAAAGATCAGGTTGCAGCAGTTAAAAAGGACATTGTTCTATACTTTCAAATGATATGGACAATATAAAAAGAGGTCTTCTCAGGAGGCAAGTAAAGGAATATTTAGGGGGCAGTTGATAAGCAGAGCCTCTTGGCTGAAATGTAAGAAGATGTAATTTTTGCCATTCTAAGTAAAACATAAATCGTGTGTTGGACTTCACTCAGTTTTTCTTGCAAAAATAGATATTTTTATCTATCTATATATATAGAGATAGCTATAGATATAACTTGTCATACATTTATCTAAAATTTTATTCTTCTGAGAGATTCTAAAATGAATTGTTGCTGTATTTTTATTTGTCCCCAGTGGAATGTTGGCATCTGATGCTTCTAAAGGTTGCTCTTCTTATCTAACCGTGTAGAGGCACCTTAGCTAAAATGACTGATTGGAAGCATTGCTGCTGAACAGTAGATTTTGTACACTGACTTGAAATCTACCTTTTCTTAGAGGAGGTTTTCATTGATCTAAATCTGCCCCAGCAAAATAGAAGTGGCATGTTGAAAAATCACATTTTGTGGTCCCAGTTTCACACATGCTTTCCATAGTTCACATAGACACATGCATACATATTTGCACATATCCAATTTTATGTTCGGCTGCCTCCTCATGCACTTGAGCATACAACTTCTGTTCATATATACAGAAATAACGTGCTTTAGATTTTTTTTAGAATTTAGTGCAGTTGAAAAGTGCTAGACTGTCAGGCCTGGAGACTGAAGTCTACTAATCATGGGATACATGTAGGGCATGAGGACTTGCAATCTTCCCAATACCAGTGCATTTCAACCTTGACCTATAGAAACCACCTCTAGAACTGAGAAGCCAGTTTATTCTCTGTGTCCCTTCAACTGCTGGTCTCTTGGGGTTGAGACGAGGAATAAAAGGGCCAATTAATGTCAATTGTAACAGTAGTATTTGGTGATGTGATACTTGTCCACTAGGAATTGGAGCGAGGCCACTAACTAGCATGCAACATTTTGAAAATCTATTCCATAGTGCATGAAGATGTGTAATGATTTCAGGGACAGATTATAACGATATGCTAATATGCCAAGATTTCTCTCATTTACATAGCTTTAAGGCAATAAGTACATAAAAATGAGAAACATGTTGAGAGGGTTTTCTTTTATGTAGTTCCTAATGGCTTGTGTTTAATTATAATTTGGAGACTTGATTGCTGTTCTTGAAACTATTTTCAGGTTTGTGAGTTTTGAATGCTTTTAGTCGGCCTGCAAGGTTTGCTTGATCAAAACATTACTCAGTTTCTGTGGTGGGTAACTTTCCCCACATCAGTGGTTCTGCTCTGAAATTCTCATTTGACTTTGTTGTGGCTTTTTGATTCCTATCTATTTCCCACCCTCCCCTTTTAATATTAGTTTAAATATGCAGTAAGAAATGATATCTTGAAACGCTAATGATCTTCAGTTAAGGGTAAAAAGAACCAAGAGGCATTAATTTAAGTAGTGCTGTTTGGCTGCATTAAACCACCCAGCAGGGTTTCTACTGCTTGACCTTCCTGAGAACCATTCCCTTAGCAACCTCTCAAATAGAGGGAAAAAGGACAGTAAGAATGAGGGCCTGAAATGATTTCCGCTTACATTCAGCTGAATAATGTCTGAGGAATGACTAGGCCCCCCTTCCCCCCCTCCAAAAAAAGAACCCCTACCCAGTGGGATCCTAGCTCTCGTTATTCACCCAGTATCTTAGTCGAGTCCTTTAATTCATTGCATTTTAACTTGCCGTCTCAGTCTTTGAGATTTTAGCTAGCAACGTCATTCATAAAATACTCTGTAATATCATCTTCTTGATCACGTTGGCCCTCTGCCTCACTCTTATTTAGAAAGTGAATAAATACAAGGATTTTCTGGGGAAGGAAATGTCTGTAAAGTTAATGAGAATTGGTTTTGTCAGCAGGTGAATGCATCTGTAAGTCCAAGGCTTTATGTTGGCTGTGCATTGGGAGGTGATAATCATCTTCTGCTTGTTACCACATGATATATATATATAGAACCTGTAATGATGAGGCATTGTCATTGCCTTTTGGGATGTCAGCACTACTCATGAGTAAGGGGAGAGCTGAGTGAAACTTAGTGGTTTTGGTTTATGGTGGATTTGCGTTCCATTCCATGTTGGGTTCATCCACACCTGAATTTTGCTTTGATTTAAATGAACCTTCCCAAACTCAAAGGAAAACTTGATGAATTTTGCTTGCCTTTGTTGTTGTTGTTGTGGTTGAAATCAAGTGAAACAGAATTTTGCTTGGTTTGCATTGGTAACTACAATCCAGAGGTGGAGAGGGTAGAGGCATAGTAGTATTGGTCAGAGGGGGTTTCAGGTGCAGAGGGCTACATGGAAGAAGATGCAGAGGTGATGAGTGGTCTCTCCCCATATTGTATGTCTCAACTCCAATCACACAACAATATACATTTTATGTTTAGCTAGTGCTTAATCTTTTGTAGTCTCTCCCATTCTCTCGCTCTCTTTTTTCTTCTGTCCCAAGTAATTCAGTTACTATGGAAACAATAATGTTATTGGTATGGGTGGAGCTTAGAGACATCAGCAAGAGCAGAATAAAGCCTGCTAATTCCATGGATTGCTCAACGTTCCATAGTGAGTAAGCTGACTGTACCTCATACGGCTGGATTCTTAAAGTGGCCTAGAAGGCCAAGGGAGTATACCAGGCTGCTAAGAGGAAATCTTGGCTAGTGTTCAGCTGGAGGCAGCTCCTTCAGCAGCTGACCCTTGTGCAAGGGGAAGGAGAGGGTATTTCAGCAAAGCATGGTGGAGTGGAGCTCCATTACACCTGGTCCTTCATTAGTGTAAGGTCTCTGCCCACTGTAGCTGCCCTAACTTGCACTGGGGGTGAGTGGTTCCCCGTGGCTGCCACTCTTGCTGGATCATAGTGGAGCATGGGGGCCTATGTCCGGATTGAAGCATCGCACAAACTGAAACACACTCAAAAATAACCATCTCAGAATTCATTGCTACTTGACTGGCTTTGAAAGAAGGGCTGGGAGGAAGATGAGCAACTGTGGGATCTATCAGGGAGTGCTTTTTGGGAGGAAAGACAGAACATGAATTGGCTTTCAGTCAAGCAGTATCCTGAATGAGCCACAATTTGGCACATGCTGACATACAGCATGGCATTCCTGCTGCCAGTGAGGGCTTGGCTCAGCACTGGCACTCCCAGAGCCATTGGAGCACACAGACAGAAATACTGTGAAGCATAATGTAAGGCTGCATTATTTAACTGGGATGTTGTAGTCCTCTTGCTCATCTCCCCACAATTCGATCCAGAAACAGAGCCCATGCCAACAGTAGCACTGCTATTAGTAAGAGAGATTCAGAGTTACAAAATTGAGAGGAGACTCTAGTGGCTACTCTAGTACTCTAGTGGCTACAATTACATCTTGCTTTTAAAAAACACAATCAAATGCAAATAGAACATAAAACTACAGCCACCAACTAACAAAGCCCACACCTAGGGGGAAATCCTGTCCCTACTGGAAAATCAATGGGAATTTTGCTATTGTCTTCAGTGAAGGCAGGGTTTCACCCCTAGGATGGAGGTCAGGGTGGACAGCCCCTGATAGATGAGAAAATACTTCCGTGTCTTATTAAACGTTTATCAAAAACTGTAATTCCAATTCTCAAACAGCTTTTTGACACCCTGCCACTTCTTGTTCTCAAACCATCCCTTCTGTGGCATTCTGCTCCTCCACTGAGGAGGATCTGCCTCCTGGAGCTTGTTTGTTCTGCTCCTGGCAGTCTCCCATGGTCAGTGGCACATGTCACTTCCGCCAGCTTTAGTGTCTTCGGAGCTTCCATAGAGCCCTGGTGGCAGAGGCAGCTCTGGAGAGGTACTGAATTGATGCATTTCCTGGTTACCTAAGGCACACACCCTCTGTCTGGAGCTGTTCTCATTTAAGTGGTGCTGTCTAGGCAGCCTTCCCATGGTGGACATTCTGTCTCCCTAGTTTATACATACAACAGATCCATCACCATTTTAACTCTTAGTTAGTATCTCCTGATACTGACATCTCTTTCCACTTCCTTCCTTCCTGCTATATATCTCTCGTCTTCTTGCTCAGTAGCATGGTGTGTCTCTGATTCTCCCCCAATCCGCATCTCACACTCAGTGCAATTGAATTTTGAATGTGCTCCTTTTATGATTTACTGGATTATTATATTTCCATTGCATTTTAATCATCATTATGACAACATCTGTTGGCAGCAGTATACAGCTGTTTTTCAGAGCACATTCCCTAGGATTTGAAAATGTTATATATCTATGCTAGAGAGAGCACCACAAATTTTTTCCCTTTTGTCATTTGAACTAAAAGGAATGCAATTGCATTACAGGAAGGAGAAATGTGCCTTTGGAAGACTTGTCGCCTTGTTCAGTGGCTTCCATTGCAAAACTTCCTTACCTTCCCACAGCTACCTTCTGGTTTATCTACACCAGAGAACTCTGGGCTTGAAAGGTGAAAAGTTTAAACCCTCCTCCTGCTTTCATTGACAAAACACACGTTCTTTCTTTTGGTTTAATTTAGCTTTGGAAGCTGCATTTCTTTGACCCCATCAGAAAAAGGAAAGCCTACACTTACAAACAAAACCTCATGCATCAATACAATACCCAAAGGAGAGATCTGACGGTAGATCTAAGGAGCAATTAACATCAAGAAAAATCTAGGAAATAACATTGACAGCAGCAGTCAATTACATTTTCTACAGTGCACACTGGCAGCATTGACAGTTAATTTCATGCAAATTAAAATATGGATTGGCCACTTTGATAAAAAATAATACTTTATAAAATGTCACTAATTTGATTGAAAAACAGAAATACTTGCCTTCCCTTTTCTTTTCATTCTTTCCTGATAGCTTCTGTATTGAATAATCCTGTATATCCACTTTTGCTCTTGTATCTTTTTGGGTTTATTATCCAGCAGTCAAGCGGGTATTTTTGATTTCTGTAATTGTCATTTAGGCAGCACAGTGAACAAAGAGGCTTCTGGTGGGTATACAATAGCTACATTTTGTCCAGCAAAGAAGTGGAGGAGGCTGGATAAATGTTGAGTGGAGATATACTGCTGCTCACACTTTCATACTGTTTATTTTTGCCCGGATTCTGCAATGTATTCTGCACATGTGCAGGGGTCCATTCACCTCGAGCTCATTGCAGGATTGGGGCCTTAGGCAGTACCGTGCCAGTCCTACCATGCCATCTTCAGTTCTTTCATGTCCACGGGAGACAGACCTCTGAAACTGAATGAGTTAGCTGGCCCAAAGGAGTCAAACTGCTTTAGATAGTTTCTTGAATTCAGAGAAAGTGGTATAGTTTTTGAGGAGAGGACTGTGAAAAGGGAGGCAATGAATCTTTGGAGCAGGACTGGTTAGTTTTAATCTTGTGGCCCTGTTTCTGTTTGTTTCTTCAGAAATATCTGCATTTATATTTTGTAAAAGCAAGTAAAGAACGAACAAATAAATATTATCACAAAGAATACTTTTATTTTGGAGCTATCTTCTTTCCACTTTACAAACAAGAAATGTGCTTGAAAAAACCGAATCCCCTTTTCTGCAAGCCAAGATGACAAAATTGACCTTGGAATTCAGTGATTTGTAGCATGCCAGTTTTGGATTATAATCCATATTAGATGTTGCACTTTATTTTTATAAGTGTTGTAAGGTGTGCCCAGTGCTGTTTAGGGGTAAGGTATACCAAACAAATAACAACATACCTGTGCCAAACAACTTACAATCACAAAAAACAAAGTACAGATACAGTAAAATACAATACAGAGCAAGTGCAATGTTGTGTGGTTTTGAAACATTCTTTTCTTTTGAAATAGATTTGTATTGTGACACGTAAATATAAGCAGCATCATATGTTAAACTGTGCAAACAACTGATTTTTCAGTTCAGTGGCTGAATCAAAAAATAAAATACAAAAATTTGGGTCAAGCTGAAAGAAAATGTTCCAAAATGTTCAAAGAACTGAAACTGAAAAAAGTTATGTTTCATGTCAACAAAAAAGGTTTGTGTTGACCCAAAATGAAATGTTTCATTTTGATTGAGGTTTTTAAAATATTTTTAAAAATTAAATCAAGGGAAATAAATGAAAAGTTGAAATGTATTATTCCAGAAATGCCAAAACAAGCCATTTTGATGTTTCCAACATTTTTTTGAGCTAAACAATTAGGTAAAATTGACCCAAATTTGCACATTGTTTCAATTACTCCAAATTTGCAGTTTTTAGTTAAAAAAAGGTTTCATAAGAAAAATGTCACCCAACTCTAATCATATGGCTTTGGAGAAGCAACGTGTATGGTAAATGCAAATGACATTTTGCCATTGTAGATTCAAGTGAATCTAAGTCATAAGGACAAGATGAAAAGAATGGGAGATTGGGGGTGAAGGAGAAGAAAAAAGGCTCAAGCCTTTGTTGCTTGAATTTGGTTGACTTTCCTGGGAGATTTAGGTGCACTAACAAGTCAGGATTGGGGTTTTACAAAGTAAAAAATAAAGTAGAAGGAGTTTCTTTGAATGTAGAAATGTACAATGGCAGCTGAAAAGATTCTGTTAGCTCCATATTTTTTGATTTGGCTTCAGAACCCCTGGCAATTGCACGAAGAGAAAATGAACTGAGACAGCCCAATCCTGTCCTATGTATTCACTTCAAATTTCCATTTAAGTCAATCGGAGTTCAGGTTGTGTACCCCCTCATAAGGAGAAATGCATAGTTGGGATGAATATTGGACTCAAAACATACAAGGAACTGAGGTATTCTGATGACACATTTATTTAAAAGCCGGAACTCTCTCTTCCTGGGTTCCTTAAAATGGACAATTTGGAATTGCAGTATTTCAAACAAGTGAATTAACTGGGGACTAATCAGAGGTCCTAAAGGTTTTATAGGGCAAACTTTGAAATGTGGAGTTTCAAATCAGCTCTGAAACAGCTGGTCCGAATGATAACGAATAGCCTGAAAATCACTGTAAAGATAAATTTTACACTAGAGCCAACAAAATGCAAACTGGTTTAGGAAATTGGGATAAACCTCAACTCGTGTGTGTGTGTAAAATGAATACAATCTAAACAACTCTTTTCAGCAAGTCTTTTTATATGCTCAGTGTGCTTCTCTTTCCCTTTTTAAGTATTCCCAGGAGACAGGGTAAAAAAATTGGGAACTTTTTCATTAAAATTGTCCCTTTTTGTTTTCATCAAAAGATTTAATTTTTCTGACAAGTTCTACTTCCCTGCAAATATGTGACATCACTAAGTAAGCTGTTACCATCATGAAACCATAGCTAGATATGGATATAGGTGCATATTGGTCATGATGTCATGCAGCGTGTTATTAAACAGACAATTCATTGGATCAACTTTTTAAAATATGAACACTCCCCTATAAACTGCAATGTGTCCAATCCAGAAGGTTTACAGGTAACGCTCCATCCATAATTGGTATCCACATTTGCAAGTAACAACTCACATGAGAGGTATGGCCTTCAGTATAGAAGACTTTGAGCTTCAGTGATTAAAGAAGAAAGATCCTGTAGTGCATTCATCTGGAATAATCCCTAGATTATAGCTGGAGACAGGAAATATTTGCTGGCAGCACTGGGCCCTGAGGCTGTCTTTTTCTTATTGAAATGCTGATAAAATTGTTAATGCTCTAAAATAAAAAGTATTTTGGAGATGATTTTAAAAATAGATACATTGGTATAAGAAATGGACCATTTCCATTTTCTTCATCATCCTTTCCCTTTTGATTAGTTTTCATAGAGAATTTACCTTAGTCTATCTCCTTTTTATATAGAAAATCATTAATTGGGGAAGTAAACTTGTCAAGATATTGGTTATCTTGGCACACAGAGAGGGCAATGAATTTTTCTGAGCACTCGTTCTGTATCTAATTTTCAATCACCTAAGCGTTCACCGCTAGGTCATGGGTTTGAATCTGACTCAGGTTGCTAGTGGCTGAGAATCATTATCTGAAAACTCTTGGGCAGCCCATCTAATGGAGGGAGTAGTTTCAATCAAGTTTGTAGTGGAAGTGCAGAACTCCCTAAGTATGGAGCATAAATATACTGACTCAAATTAACTTCCTGCTATTTATTTTCTTTGACATGGCCTGACATATTATTTAATTTGGCTGGGTGGTTTGCAGAGCTGAAGGTCTCTGTCACATCACTAGCCAATTACAGGGACTACTGAGTTTGACTGACTGTTTCATTGTTGATGTACCAGCAAGTATCCATGTATTGGGCCTTGGCGTAAGCCCCCCTGCTCTCCAGTACTTGCTATTCTCAGGTAGATTTTATAGGATAATATAGTGTGAAGGAGTATTGTGATTCTTCAGCGGTAATGAAGCTTGATGAAATGAGGTGGACACAGGAATTCAGGAAATCTGACAGTTTTAAGCTAAGTTCCATCCTATTTGCTAAGCATAACTGCTTCACTGTCATAATGCAGACTAAAAATCTTAGATAGCTCTTCTTCAATGCGTGTAAGCTAGTGAATGATTATGTTATCTCCCGTTTATACTATTCATCAAAGCATACTGTGTAGAGAAGGCCCGGAAAATTCTCAAGGGTTTTGTCTCTGTTAATGCAGCACATGACAATGGAAAACATATGTCATACTAATAGCATTTTCAAGCATTTGTAATATCATGTAACTATAGTTGTACTAATTTCATTGAACCTTAGATGATGCCTATATCCCTCGCGCCCAAATTCATTGAAATGGTTGCAACCAAATCCTTGAAGTTCTTCCTCCTTCTGTATATTGCACTTGAACAAGCTAAGGGAAAATGGCACATAATAGCTGCCAGGTATTTATGTGAAAATTCAGGCCAATTTCTTACATAAAAATAATAAAAAAATAAAGTATTGTTCCTATCAGGCTCTTGATAAACTAATAACTCTGTTGGGAAATATGAATAAATTCTAAAATGAAATCACTGCATATAATAACTGTGAGTTTCTGTTAATGTTTCACTCCTTTCCTATTATTTTTTTTTACAAAACTTCTTGCAGCCTAGTTTAATTCACAGAAGTGTAATTAAAAATTGAAAGTCACCACCTGCTTTCTTCCAGTTCTTAGGTGCTCTGCTAAAATAAGAGTTTGAAAAGGTAAACTCATTAATTTCCTGTGCCTTGGATTCTCAGCCCTATCACAGCTGAGATTCTGGAGCGTGAGTGACTAGTTGCAAACCCTTCTAAACTGTATTTAACTGCACAAGCTAGCTGGAAGTTTGTGCATAGAAAATTATCCAAATGTCACATGCATACGACCTTTTGAAAATGGCATCTCACAAATCCATGTTGAAGGCACTTGTAATACAGATTTGGGATTTTTTTTCCTTCTGAGTTAGTCTGGTTCTTTAGAAAGAATCAGTGAGGGGGCACAGAATTTACCTTAAAAGGACCAAATGCATGAATTTGTATTATTCATGCCTATTCATTGAAGTCTATAACTGCAGTTACCTTTTCATTTGAGGCTTGTTTTTGTCACTTTCTGTTGAATAGTTGCAGTTTACTCTTTTAGGGCCAGATCTTGAAAATGCTTATGCTTGTTCATGTGAGTTGATTCAAAGTTCCTCGTATGCATAATTGTTTGCTGAGTTGGGCCCGTATTTCCTAAACAGTCAAACTGATGGAAAAATAATTGCAAAGAAGCAGCTATGCTATATAGGCTAGCTTCAAAGCCCACTGAAGTCAACAGGAGCAGAGTTAGGCCAATGCTGAATGTTTTGAAAATTCCACTCTAAAAATTCACATGCAAATAGTCATGTCACAAACATTCACAAATTCAGCCAGCCAGGGAATAGAAAGGACAATGTGTCACTTACCTGACCAGATACATGTAAGCAATACACCTCAGATTTGCAATATTCCTGATCAATTTGTAGAGTAAAGATATGTGTAGTGATTGATATCTAAATATGCATTTTGATAACAGATATTCTATGTGCAAAAATAAAGACTGTATTTGTGAAATAAATTATTTGTAGCAAATTATTCACTTGGCTGTACTGTTTAATATAAATAGGTCAGTAAAGATATTTGAATGTCTCTATTAGTCTCAGGAATGTTTATCACAAGTCTGTTGCCATGGAGCATAGAGTGGATAAATATTCATCTAATTAAAAAATAAAGGCATAGAAGGTATAATCTATTTTATTAGTGTTGGGAAATAGTGCAAAATCTACTGCTTTTAAAGGGCCTGATCCTGTGATATGCTAAGCACCCTTAACTTCCATTGATTTCATTTGGGGTTTAAGGTATCCAGCCCTTCCAAAGAGGTGCTTAGCACCTCACAGAATCGGGACCAGAATCAGATATTTTTCTCATATTATAGCAGACTCTTATACAGCAATAATCAAGAGCCAGCTGAAGTTTAAATGCAGATGACAGTGGAATTTCAGTAGACAATTCCACACAAGACTCTGGTAGGCCCCAGTGCCAGCTAAATGTTTTCTATTCTCGGGAATAGCCTAAAACTGTAATAGAAGACAAAGGTTTCCATTGATTACAACTGCCTCATGTCTATTAGTCTCAGGATACAGAGGCATAATAGACATGAAGAGTATCTGTATACTAGACACAGATACTGAAACACGTGTGATTCACTCTAAAAATAGCATCTTACCCTAGGTATTAATATTTATTTGACCACCAATAGTATACTTAGCGCTCTACAGAACATAAAGGAGACTGACCCTATGTGTATATACACAAAATATGGAAGTGTTCCATGGTGTTGCATTCTTAAATAAATTAACTGTGTAGCTCAGAGCGTATCAGCACTTCTATTAGACAATCAGGCACGATGAGAATAGGGCTGACTGAAAAGCCTTTCTGATTTCCCCCAAGAAAAAATTGTTTGAAAATGTTCATGTTTTTGCAGGAAATTTCAAACCAAAGTGAAAATTTTTAGTTTTGATTTTTGAAAGCCAAAGAAAAAATATAATTATTAATTAAACAACATTTTTTATTTATAAACTTCCTGCTTGGGAAAAACAAACAAACCCAGACTTTTGTTGCCTGACATTTTCTCACTGAAAATTGGTTTTCAACACAGCCTCTTTTTGGGGGTCAGAAATTCTTTTGGTCACACAATGTTGACCAGCTCTACAGGGTGATGAGTACTGTAGAAGTATCCAGGTAAATACATGCTTTCCTATATTAGGAGAGTCTTGGGCAGTGTCAGTCTATAGGCAAGAGTCACCACCTGGCATGGGCCCTCTTTCGTCTCGTGATAGATCTGTTGTAAAAGAGTCGGAGACAGAACAATGAATCTGTACAAAATCCTTCTTTCCTTGGGTGTCACAGGGTTCCTTTCAGCACCCTTTTTAGAAGAATCAAATACAAATGGCAAATGTGTGTCTTTACTTTAAAAGCTGTGACAGACTTTGCCTTCACAAAAACAAATAGCAAGGAAATGCCATAACTGCAAAGGCCCTTCCTTTCAATCTTAGGGCCAGGTCATGGGCTGGGTTAGGGACGCCTTCCACCAGTGGAAAGCTGACTTAAAGCAGGCTTGGCCCTTGAGTAGCGGATCTTCTAGTGGTATAACTGTTTCTGTGCTTTTTCTTGTAGCTGATGAATGGGGAATGATCAGGAGAAGAGGGATGTGGCCAATGTGTCCCTGTGTCTTGGTAATCGCTGGCTGCAATAGCGGCTCCTTGGAGCCCACAGACACCTAGCCCAGCTAGAACAGCCTGCAAGATGCGTTAATCTGAGCCAGGGGACCAGCCAGCAAAGGTGTCTCTAAGCCATCTTTACAACTTCCCTTCCACCCAGCTGTATTGAGTAATTTTTTTTGCCACAGTTGAGGATCTGGTCTTTTACTCAAGCAGAATGACCACTGAAGTCAGTGTATTAACAAAGTCAAATGGGAATTATGCCTAAGCAAAGACCACAGGATTGAGCCCAGCTATGGAAAGCTGGGACTTGGGCAAACCAAATGATCTCCCATATTCTGTGTTTGTGGTATTTCAGTTTTTCGTTAGATAGAGAGAGGTACTGCCATTAAGTACCTTGAAATTAATGATCTTTGACAGAATGCCCATGTGGAAACCTATGCTGATAAGCCTGAACTTCCCATGTGTTCCAGGAGAAACTGGTTTGGAAATGGTGGTGATCCTGACAGAGGGGCTAAAGGTGCTCACCACCAGACAGAAAATGGGAATGTCAGAGAACCAATTCTATCCTCATTTGGAGACTGGCTGCCAAAAGGCAAAGGGCATAGAAAGAAAAACTACAGTGCTATGGCTAACATCACTCTCATCAGAGCTAGAAACTCCTTATTTTCTGCAGCTTCTTATTAGATTCAAGTAGGCTTTTCAAATCAGGGTTCTCTCAGCAAATGGCTCCTGAAAGATGTGCTTTGTTAATGTTGTGAGGTTCCAGCAGAGGAGTCTCCTGATAAGACTCTAGCAGTTAAACTTCAAAACAGGCAGGTTGCAGCCACTGGGGGCGGCTTAGATTCATGGCCTCTTTGGCATCTCAGCTGCCTTTCCTGAGATCTATCAAGCTCATCTGTGTTCAACTACAAGTCCTGGTGTTTGCAGCTCCTTCAACAGGGATCTAGTGCCTAAAGCTTTCACAGACACACACTTTGTGCCCTTAACAGGATTTATTTGTGCAGAGCCATAATTACTTCAATATGTTTTGGTAAGAGACTCATATAACCATTCTGAATGACCGTATTTATCAGGAAATATTTATGAATGATCTAGTGTAACACGCACTGAAAATCTGATATGTCCTCTCTATGGGGAGGTGTGTCCTGCCCTTGCCAGGGAGATGAATTCTAATACATGTAAGCTCTAATCCATTTCTAACTAGTTGGAGCTTTTGAAACTATTGCTCTGATATATAATGCCATATGTGCTGTAGCTTGCTGTGACAGGAATTCCTTTCAATGCAGTGGTACGGGAGATAGTGATATTTTCATGGCAAATGTTTCCATCTTGCTCTTTGTTCAGCCAAATGGTTCAGGAACACTTCCTACAACTTCATTGAGGATACTATTGGCTTTTGTGCTGAAGGTCAGTAAAGGGGTTCCTGACTTGTCAAAATCTTGTTGTTAGGTACTTAGATGGATAATTCTGTCTAGAGAAGCATACAATCTCTCCTCTTAGATTATCTTCTGTTAGAGGGGTGGCTGTCTCTTGGGCTTTTCCCGATTTAGGAAGTCTGCAGAGGGATATTGATTGTTGATTGTGGTCAGAATCAGTATATTCAACTTTTTGCAAGAGAAGCACATTAAAGGGACAGTGTCAAGGCTGATGGGTCCCAAAGGTAACATAGAGTCCCTTTTAAAAACATTAGGCTAGATCATCAGCTGGTGTAAATCAGCACAGCACCACCGAAGTCAATTGAATTACACTGGTTTATACCAGCTCAGGATCTGGTCCACCCTGTTTCCCCCCCTTAACAGCATCCTGAAAATAGGACTCCAGCAGAAAGAAAATCCCACCAGCAAGAACAGACCCAGGCTTCAGGAATTTCTCTGTCATCCAAGGCCTTTTTTATCAATTCCATGCATGATATACTATGCTATCACTAAGTCTAATTATCTTGCCTCATGTGAGCATGCAATGCAATGAAATATGTACAAATCCTGTTTTCTGTGCTTATGTATTCGAGTTCACACTGGCTATTGCAAAAACAAAATGCATCCAGTAGGCCAAATTTGGGGGCTTGCCTTTCAGACTGTATTTATTTCTCCCCGGGGAAATACATGTCCTTTCTCAGTTTAATGGGGCGAGTTTAAATTCCATGAGCACACACATCTCCATGTCTGGTAGTGACCAAAACTGCTTTTTTCATAAGGCACTAGAAACGTTTTGTGTATGCCTTTGAAGAAACAATGTCTGTGATCGCTTTTTAGTTTTTTTAGAACTCTACTTTGAAAAATTTCCAAGAATTAAAGGATTCTCCCTCTTCTGCACAGAGAAGATCAAGGCATTGGGGGCTGTTTCTGGCAGTTCTTATCTGAGATTGAATTAATACTCTCCCTGTGGAAATAAATATTAGGTAGGCGCTCAGAAATTGTACAATGGGGGCGAGTGTAACAGAAATACCTACATAGATGAGTAAGGGCTGGCTTGTGTGCTCTTGATGGGAGCTGTGCTGCCTTCATGATGCCATTCCTTTCACCTCTGATGGGTGCTTTGGGGACGGGGCTGTTAGCTGGTTCTCCCTGGCACTATCCCCCGGGGAATTTCCAGATGGAAATCCAATCAGGAGTTAATGCTTCAAGCAGCATTGTCTTCTGTGGCGTCCCCTTCATGGCTGCTACTGAGCAGCTGTAGGGGGACTCAGAAGGGGCAACATGAGTCTGTGAAAACTGGAAGGCCATTTCTTCATATATTCCCACTCTGCAGCCCCTTCACCGCCGTCCCACCTGAAGGAATGTTTCTGAAGTAACCTGACCTGCAAAGAGTTTTCAGATCCTCATCCATGGGAGTGGGAGATCTAGTCAAAAGAATAGTATTGCAGGACAGTGAATTTTTCTCATCTTCCCCAATAGTTGGGAATGACAACGCTTTAGAGTCCATCTATTGGGAAAAAGAAGGAGTTTGCTTAGCCCAGGATTCCTGCTCAGAATAAATCTCCTCTGCGTTTTACATAACAACTGTTTCAGTTCACTTTGAGTGAATCTAAAGGAGCTTTTATCAAGAAGGATTTAGATGAACAGTGAAAGGCAAGGCAATACCATTACCCACTTACTTCACATGTAGTCTTTGTCATTTTAGCAACGTCAAAGTTTGTTACAGTCTAAATGTTTCAAAGAGACAGAAATATGCAAATGCATTGATTGCTCAGAATAGTTATAAGTTTTGAACTTGTCAAGGGGAGTTTAAATATATCAATCTTTATTTACTGTAAGCAGCCTACCGAGTTGCTTTACAGTAAATCTGCATTTTTAAAAATTGAAATATATTTTAACCATATTAGAGTGTGTTTGATTATTCAGCAGTGCACAAATATCATCATGATTGTTTTGTAGCTATAAACATAATGCTTTCTGCCCTACATTCTTAACAGGGGCATTGCGAGGATTAATTAGTAAGAGGTTGTATAGCATCTAGGCGTGATAAAGTGTCACATTGTTGCATTTGATTTCTTAAGCATTTTATAAAAAAGGTTCATGTTTTCTGTAAAAGAACCTCCAGTGTCTCTCTTCTCT
Source organism: Terrapene triunguis (assembly GCF_002925995.2). Taxonomy (NCBI): domain Eukaryota; kingdom Metazoa; phylum Chordata; order Testudines; family Emydidae; genus Terrapene; species Terrapene triunguis. Next base: position 52,827,501 of record NW_020664446.1, on the reverse strand, counting down.
CCTTCCGCACCGGAATAAAGAGTTAAACGACACATCTGCCTCAAAAATAAAAGGTTGCAGTCCCAGGAGTGGATATGCACAAGTCCTTCAGTTGCATTGAGGACACATCAACAGGAGATAAAGAGCTGGCTGGGAATGATCCCTCTTATTACCCTTCTGTGGTTTTGTGCTAAACTTTTTCTTCTATTAGCCGCTCTTCCTCGATGGCTTCATTTAATTTTTCCTCCACCAGATCTTGATTCTGAAAAGGAATTGATAGCCTTCAACATGACCTAGCAAATGAAATAGCATCTTGGGAAGGTTATCGGTTGAAGTCTGTTGCCTCCAGGCTTCATGCTGGTAACTGGTAGGAAGAAAGAATTACTTTGATTGTTGTTTTGATTGCAGTTATATTCATAACCACTAGCACTAGATTTGTTTACCTAAACATTGAAAATAAATAGCAAGTCAGAGAAACAGAGCCAGGGACAGTAACACTAGGATCACTGTGTTCAGCAGAATAATTATGGTTTAAATATAGGTGGTGCCTATCATCTCACCTTTCCCATTAATAATATCTCTGCTATGCTCCTTTGCCACCTGCCTTTTCTTATGTTTCCCTGTGGTCAACCACTAGGTTTAGATGATCTTTATTAGTCAGAAAGCCTGCTGAGTGCCAGAGAAAGGCAGGCTCTCAGACGGATGGTATTTATATAATACAAACAGTGGGTTAGCTATCCTGTAAATCTCCTTGTGGGTGGCCGGCTGCTGTCATTTGATTATGAACAATCCCTGTCCAATCCACCCGCCTTTGAAATTCTCCTGAATCATCCCCCTGTTTTACTGCAGCCTCTCCCTCTTGCTCTCTCTCTGACTTCAAGAGAGATCTGATCTGTTTACATCAGGGCAGAGTTTGGCCCTCAATAGCTGCCTGAATCTCCCCAAAAGAATAAATTAAAACTGCACAGTTTCATTTTACTTTTTAAACTGATCTTCATTTGGTACACATCTTTGATAGCCGCCAGAATGCTTTGCTGCCTTCCTCAGTCCCTGAGTTTATCTCCCTTCAGATCTCATTATGATCTGTACCTCTGCTGCCCTAGGAAGCAAATTTATTTATTTCGATCTTGTTATCGTTTCTTCTTTTGCCAACATCACCCCAACTCCTTCCTCCCATTTCTCAGTGTGTGACTAACTGCTATTTCCCAGCACCTACTCACTTTGTATTCTGTAAATCAGTACTTCCTAGTCTTTCTGGGATGGAGCTCTCCTCTTGGGATGGACTGATGCCTGGTTCTTCTTAGCCTCCCCCGCAGTCCCCACATCTTTGTACTGTGCTATGAAGTGTTTTCTACATCTCATCTGTTTTTCCCCCTCCCATTCTGTCTCTTGCTGGTCTTGCTCACTCTCTGTTTGTTTTTTCTATTGTTCTGACTTTGCTGTGCTTTTCATTTTTGTTTATTCCCCTCCCTTCTCTTGCCCACCTCTCCTCTAAGTCCTGCCTCTCCCCACAGTAATCTTACCTCTGTCCCCCTTCTCTGCCAGCACTGGAGCTGCCTGATCTCCAGGTTATGTTTTTTGTTTTTAAATACCTCCAGCTGTGCTACAGGCTGCCTGTTGCTACAGTGCCCACAGGAAGCCTCCAGGAAGGCATGTAATTTACTGCCACTTAGGGGAGGGTGAGCAAAAGTGCAGCCAGCATTTGGCAGCTGCCTGTAACAAGCCATAAGGATGGGCATAAATCCCCATGGAGAAGTCTGGCAGCTCTCTCAAGGCTGGGGAACCTAGCTATAAACATCACTTGCTCTCCTTTCTGCTCTTAATACCCTCTCTTGTTTTCTTTCACTCTCACATTAGATGTGTACAAATGTGGCTAATATACTGGGTCAGACTGCAATCCATTTAGAACTGATGCAGGCCATGCAGATCTGAAAAGCATACATGTGAATCTTTTTGACATCATTTGTGGCTTTAGGATCTCATGTATCATCTCTCTCTCTCTGTAGCTTGCATTACTTATTTAGGGCTGATACTTCTCATAAGTTTTTTTTTTTCTCAGTGTATCATCATGGCTAGATTGCTGGAACAGATACATTTCAAAGGAGTGCAGCATTCTTGTTGTTTTGTTGTTTTTGTAGCAACAAACACTATAGTCACAAATAGGCTTCCATTATAGTCCCCAGACTGGCTCCATATGCCTCTCAACCCATCTTTCATTTATACTGTTCAGCTTAAGCAGTACAGTGGAGTCGCATCTTACGCAGGGGTTAGGTTCTAAAGTCAGCGCGTAAGGTGAAAATCGCGTATAGTCAAAATTACCTTTGAAAATCCCTTAAATCCCATAAAGTACAGTATACTGTACATGGTTTATGTATACAACCCTGTACAGTAATATGTATAAATACATAATGTATACAGTAATGTACAGTATATAATAAAGAGTACATATGCAAAATATAATTTTACAGTACTGTATTTTTAATTACAGGGGGTAATTACAGGGGGCCATCAGGGCTTGATGTTGATCCAGGAAACGGAGGTGACGGAGAGCTTGGGTAATGGCGAGCGAGTCATAGACGAAGTGGTTGGCTCTGGTTCAGCTCGAGAAGTTGATTGTGTAGGCTCATCTGCTGCTGGCTGTTTTTCCTTTAAAAACATGGTGATCGGCAACTGTCACTGTTGTCTCTTGAGCTGCTCAAACATTTCTTGATATGGTCTCAAATCGTCCGTAATACTACATGTGATTTTGAGGCTTCGTTCCATAGAGGGATCGTATTCAGAAATTAAATCATTCAAGTGTTTCGCTGCTTGGAACACTTCAGCAAATGTATGAAGATTCCAACTTGTTGGCTCTTCCTGTTCATCGTCATGATCTTCGTCTTCTGTAGACGATTTTATCAGTTCCTCTAACTCTTCGTTAGTCAAGGTTTCTCTATGGCTCTCAATTAATTCTTCAATTTCTTCCTCAAGGATGTGGACGAAGCCATCACAACCAACTTGCCTGGCCACCTGAACAATGCGTTTCACTTCTTTGTCAATGGTCGGGAAACCCTTAAAATCATTCACACATTCTTTCCATAGGCTTCGCCAACATGCATTGACTGTTTCAGGCTTGATTGCATCCATTGCCTGTTTAATATAAGTGATGCAATCGGCAATGTTGAAGGACTTCCAACACTCCATCACATTAAGATTGGGATCAGCATCCATAGTGCTACGTATCTGTGAGAATGTAAGCCTCGTGTACATGGCCTTGAAACAGCAAATCACACCTTGGTCGAGAGGTTGGAGGATGGAGGTGGTATTGGGGGGGAGAAAGACGACTTCAACGTTGTTATGTGCAAACCGGAGTGCCGCAGAGTGGCCAGGAGCATTGTCTACAATCAGCAACACTTTAAAGTCAAGTCCTTTCTCTCCGAGGTACCGCTTGACCTCTGGAATGAAACACTTGTGGAACCTATCAAGAAATAATGCTGCCGTCACCCACGCCTTTTTATTTGATTGCCAGAATACAGGCAGGAGATTTTTGTTCTTGATTTTTAGGGCACGGGGATTTGCAGCCCTGTAGAGCAAGCCTGGCTTTATTAAATGCCCAGCCGCATTGCCAGAAAACAACACAGTCACATGGTCTTTAGCTGCTTTGAAGCCAGGGGCTTGTCTTTCTGATTTCGAAATGTAAGTGAGGTTGGGCATTTTTTTCCAGAAGAGCCCAGTCTCGTCAGCATTAAAAACTTGTTCCGGAAGATAGCCCTTTTCGTCTATGATTTTCTTTAATTGATCGGGGTAGGCTTTTGCTGCCTCTTCATTGGCAGATGAAGTAATCTGCACGTTTTTGAGGTTGAAGCGGTTCCTAAAACTGTTAAGCCAACCTTGGCTGGCTTTGAATTCCTTCTCATCAGAAGGCTGTCCCTCTTCGGCAGGAGGTTTGAACAGCGCGTAGAGGCTAAGAGCCTTTTCTCGCAACGTCTTGCTATCGATAGGCACATGTTTACGGTTCATGTCTTACAGCCATAAGTTTAATGCCTTTTCACTGTTCACTAAAGTCTTATCACGCACCTGGCTCGTCACCTTAGCAGTTATTGGAGCACTTGATGCCACAGCTTGACGAATTTCTCTCTCTCGAATCTTGATGGCACGGATGCTAGATTCATTGCGGCCATATTTACGTGCCATATTGGAGACTGACATACCCTCTCTCAAGAAGTCCAACACAGCCAGTTTTTCCTCCAGTGTTGGAACAGATCGCTGTTTCTTCGGTTGAGCACCAGATGAAGTAGTTGTCTTGCGTTTAGGGGCCATGTTGTACGAAAAATACGTATCTTTAAACACTAGAATCACACTCAGCACGGCGAGATGCTCACACTATGAGAGGCACTTGGGAACTGAGACCGACTGAGGGAACAGCAGATTCACGTCTTCCATCTCACGCTCATTGGGTGGAATCGCCCGCACTATTTACAGGTATCTTGTTGTTTTTCTTTTTTTTTAGTTGAATTTGCCAAAGTTATGTATGTAACTTACATGTATGATGTGACTCGCCTGTAAATGTTGTCTATAGACACAAAGGGGAGATGGACACTTTAGAAATGTATGTAATAATAATAATACATTGTGCATGCATCTGTGTGCGAGCATGAAATGGTAGCCCTTTTGAAATCTGTAATTCCACATGAAAAGGGTGGCTTACAAAATAAACTCTGTTTTAGTGAAATAAATTCACTTTATGCCAATTTTCCAAAGGAGTAAGCAACTGTTCCATGTTATTAACCTGTCCTTGTGGGTTTTGTAAGTAAACATTACTCAGTTATTCTCTTGGAAAATTGGAAAGGAACTGAATTTATTTTGTTGAATTTATTATGTTTTCTGTTGCATAGGGGACACACTTCAGAAAATATTAAATCAGCATGAATGGTGTGTCTTCAAAATTTGTCAGTCTGTAAGGTTCCACTCTGTTTAAAAAAACATCTCTTGAGAAGGACAGGAAGGTGAAGAGGTGAAGATGACTAATGCTGATGTTTCTGAGATGAATCTCTTCCTTTTGCAGGTGTTGAAGTCCAGAGCACTGTAAGCTATGGCTGAGATGGCTTAAAGTGGCAGGAACACACTTGGAGAAGGGTGAGACCCATCTCAAACCTGGTGGATATATAGGCATCAATAGGAGATGAGGATCATCTGTGCAGAGGCTCTCTGCACCCATGGCTGTTCTGGTGCCACCTGGTTTCCTGGCAGTTCAGCTCCTTTGGAATAGTGCTGCTAGGTACTTATACCTGGGGGAGGAACACAAATCCAATTCTACATTAGTTTGGCTATAGAAATAGCAGTAATTCCTGCCCCCTAACCGGTGGGTAACATGGTTTCTTGGTGGCAGACCTTTTCCAGAAGTAGTAGCAGTAGTATGGGGAGTACAGTACGTTGCCCTACGACGCGTCAGTTTTCTTTCTTTTACAGAGAGGTTAAAAGTATACAGGCAGGGAGGTGAAATCTTGTTGTGATCATAAGTTGTTCATTGTGGTGCTAATTATTAGAGCTGTTCAATGTTTTTTGACCAAAAAAATTTCCTGTCGGAAAATACTGATTTCAACAATGTTCTTTGATTTGAGAAAATCAAACTGAAAAATTGTGTTGAGACATTTTGACAGAAAATGTCATAGTTTAATTCTGATATTTCCAAATAGGTGTTTTCTGTGAAAATTTTCTATATTTGGATTTTCTATCCCAATTTGGAACAAAAAAAAATGTTGAAACGTCAGAATTTCCTATGGGATGGCTATTCTGTTTTTTCTATCAGTTCATCGTTCATTCCATCCAAACACTTGGGATCTCTGTTTTAAAATAATCTTTGTATTGATTTTAATAAGTAAATGCAACATCAGAAAGCCTCCATAGAGTGAGAGGAGAAATCAGCTATAAATTACGCATACTATACAAACTAGTCTTGAAATTATAGATTCTCTGTCCTCCACCTTTTATACCAAATGCTGCTAGCTTCCCTAAGCACATCATTCTGGTCCTGTTCACTGTACCCATTTAATACAGAGTGAAATTCAAGGTGTCTGCTTTTAATATTAATTTTAATATTCATGAAATTGATCTCAGCTATGTTCTATTGGCACTAATGACCAATAGTGGAGACTCAGGAGATGTCTGTGAAACTCACTAGGACAAGAGACAGTAATGACAATGGACCTTACCAATTTCAGAAATAAGGGCCTCATTAAAAGCCCACCAAAATCATTTGGAGTCTACCCATTGATTTTAATGTGCTTTGGGTAATGCCCCCGATGCTGATCTCATTTCTTCAATTATCTTTTGCTTCGATACATTTTTTACAATTAAAACCAAGCAAGCATACAAAAAATCCTCAACTGAAAGAGAAGAGAAAAGCTATAATCAAAGCAGGCAGTTTATCCCTGCCTATGAGAAAGGGAGAGAGAGAGAATGTAGATTCTGAATAATTTGTGAGGCATTCAGATATCCTGGTGATAGGCGTGGTGGATAAGCTGTAAGGGTCTTAAGGCCAAAACTAATAATGGATAAGTAAGTACATGTTAACAGAACATCCCAGCATGCTTCTTTCCAAACAGGCAACAGGGCATTCTAATGACATCTTCAGAGAAAAAGAATATGCATTTACTATGAAAATCATGTTTGTCCATCTGCTAAACATCAGTATTAAAAATTAACCTTTATGGCTGCCAGAAATGCGGGGTCCTTTCATTGGAGCATGCCTGTTGTGCTACTAACCATGCTTCTTACTAATTACAGTTTCACTGACATTTTGGCAGAAGAGCAGTTGCTGCAGAGTAATCACAGTGCAGGGGCAAACAGACTTTCGACTTATATGATCTGCAGAGCAAGCAAAGAAGGGCTAACAGGAGTATTAAACACTTCTACATTTCATAGCTGTTAAGAGTTGGCTGGATTATATTGACAGAAAACTTCTTTGCAATTTTTGGTAACTGTTTTTGGTCACTCCATGCCTGTCTGACTGTAGTTAGACTCCTTGGACTTCTTTACCTATCATGTCTGTGTAACTGCAATTATAGGTAATGGGAGTTATGATAAAGGAGATGAACTCTCCCCTCCTCCTTTTCTCCAGGCCAGGTTTTCAGAAGGGTATTTCTCTGCAGACAGTGTGCTGTTACCGTAATAGGATTCTCCTCCTTTTCATCCTTCTAAAGCCTCATTCCTCCCAAACAATTACTTTTTCACCAAGTGGCCTTTGTTATGAGCTTGGCAAACAAACGAGCACACAAAATCAATGCAGGAGCTGACCAGTGCCCTGCTGAATACAAAACGGAAATTGTAGCCGCTTAAGTTGTAATAATCTTTCCCCTCATTCTTTGGACAATTTTATCTTCCCATGAACCATAAAGTGATCACTCTCTTCCCCCGCCCCTCTTTATGTCTAATCCATCAATCCACTCCCAGACAATGCTATGTGGGAGAAGGGTATGTTTTAAACGCTCTCAGAGTTGTAAAGGCTAAAAGCGTTCTACCGTTCCTGCTAGCACAACACACCAGTAAGATTTGTCCCACATCCTTAGCTTCACCTACCCCAGCTCAGGATGATACACCAGGTGGATAAGCCCTAACTGTTTTTTATATTGAACTGTGGTTAGGGGATTTTTATACTTCCTGAAGCTCTTTTCTGTCTCTTTATATTGCCAGACAATCTCTTCCAGACATGATTTTTAGTCTTATTTTATTAAATTCTTTATTTAGTGTTGCTTGTGAGAAGCAGTTTTCTCCCCTTTGGAATGTATCTGACAGACCCACTTGGCAGGTACTTACCAAAAAATTTCCATAGAATGAGGTCCTCTTGGCCTTTTGAAGGACTTTATCCTTCCTCTTTCCTCTTCAGATTACTTTGAACACTGGCTCTAGCAGTGTAGAAGATACATCTGTAGTTGCACACATGGCCTGGGTTGTCACCTTATGCCCTTAAATTCTGTTCTCATGGACATATTTAGTCCAACACGCTGTAAAAGGTAGTCTAAATAGGTACTGTTCGTGTTGTTAGAGGAAAAAAATCATTAGCTCCTATTCCTAAAGCATATACCCTCTCTGTCTAACTTGTCCCTTTTTCTCTGACCCTCTTAGCAGGGCTGCCGATCAGACACAGACTGTAATCTAGAGATAGATTCTCTCCTCCATTTCTGAGACTTAGACTTCTCTCATTTCTTTGATGTACTTGGTGTACTATCAGACCCTTTTGTCCTAGAGGCTTTGTCTAAACTAGGGTATTTTAAGAAAAACAAAACAAAACAAAGAAAACCAAAACCCAAACCAAACACTAGGGCTATCATAGGTTTTGCTAGACCAGTTACAGTTTGTTGCTAAAATTCCTATTGCTGATGGAGTCAAAGGAGCATATACCAGTGACTCTACAGAGAAAAGATATTTACTGTTTATGGCACATGACATATCCATGGTATGTTTTTCAAAGTCCTTCACTATTGTAATCACCTGTTTGGATAAACAGTTTATGCTCCTTTTTTCTGTATACCTTTCATTTCCTATTTCTAAATAAGTACTCCCAGCACCATCTGCCCTTTGTCCCAGGCTAATGACCTTACCATGGCATATTAATTGTCTGGACTGTAGGTGTCCCAGCTCACTGTTTGTCTCATATGTGAGTTTGAAGAGACAAGGTTCATATAATTATTATAACTTTCTCTTAATATTAATTCCACTCTCTCATTTGTAAGTTATTGACAGACCAATGCCAATCTGTTCTATCTTGCTCGAGCTGAAAAAACACTTTAAATAGCAATTTTGCAGTGTCATGCTATGCTTACTGGCTTCCTTTCTGGCTTGCCCAGTTGCACTAATATCTCTGGGACCTGGGGACAAATTGACAAAAGTTGATATGTTTGTAGGTGCTTAGAGTTTTTATGTGAGTTGATTTAATTCAGAAAGGTTTAGGGCAGAATTGGTCAGTGTAACATTCTCTTCAGGTTACACATTTCTCCTAATTGGTGCTATGATACTGCAGTTGAGCTTACAAAAGCAGGGATTCAGTTTGTCAATTGTGTTGGTTTTCACAAAGCCCCACGTTTCAATTTAATCTTATAAATCTGAAGATAAGCGTGGAATGTTCTCCTATTCAGGTCACTTTCTAATTAGGAAGCAGGTTGTTGGAGACTCAGAACTGATTACAGGCTTCCAACTGTACTGAACCGCTCCAAAGCTTTTAACCCACTGATTTCCAATTCAGGTTTCTATTCACCAGAGAAGCACTTTAATTCACCTTTCTTAGTTATTAATAAGGAGCATAAACCAATGAAACATAGAGAAATCTAGTGGAAACAGGAACTGCAGAATTAGGATGGTGTGAGACAGTTTAAAGTTTGGCTTATATGAGTACCAAGTTGCCTTTAGAAATGTTTGCTGTAGTGTTCTCTCCTATTAGAGGATTTTGTATATTGACTGATCTCTTTGGAGGCAGCCTGAAGGGGAGGGGTAGCAGCCTGCCAATGTTTTCTGTATTGACTGAGGTCTTCAGAGGAGGTACAAACTGGACGTGAAGAGAGGAAAAAATGCATAGTGTGCTATTAAAATGATCCACATCTACATCCATGCAGAATGCATCATCATAAGAAGGGAGGAATTAATGGAAGCCAGCTGTCCGTGGCAGAGTGATACGCTGTTTCATAAGACAGTGGGCTTACTAATTTAGTTTAGTAACCAGTGATAGTTTGAAATAGATATCAGACTCACTACATACGTAATTAGAAAATTACCTGCTGCGATCGCCACTAAAAAGTCAATGTTTGATTCGCAGCAGTGCAGTGATTGACATACTACAGAATTTCTCTATATTTTAAATTGGAAAATAACTGCAATGTCTCATACTGTATGTGAATAAACGTAATTGTAATAAAAATTACTTTTACATGTTGCATTTGCAATAACTACTTGGAAACCCCCCCCGATACATCCTCTGCCACTTCTCTGTAGTGAAGAGCAGTGAACTAATTTACCTTTCTGTGTTGCCATGTAAAGCTATATCCTTCATACCTTTAGTTATGCAAAATTTCCCACTGACTTCAACAGGATTGTATGTGTGAGGTGAGAAAGATTTGGTTTGTAATGTATCAGGAGATTTAGGTTACAACCTTCATTTGTTGTGGCTGTTGGTCTTTTTATCAGTTGGTAAAAGACGCTGTTATCTGTGGAAAGGTTGGTCAAAGTAAGGGAGCTTTTCTAATTCACAGCGATTGCTTAATATGGTGTGTGATTTATTTATTTATTTTTAGTTGAAAACATTTACTATATAGAAGAATGCTGTTGATGGGCCAGATTCTGATGTCCTTTCTGATGTTGAGTAGTACTTTAATCTGGGAGGTGTTCTATTGAAATTAGACTCATAGATTCATAGATTTTAAGGTCAGAAGGGACCCTCATGATCATCTAGTTTGACCTCTTGCACATTGTAGGCCACAGAACCTCCTTTAATAGACCCCTATCATCTGGCTGAGTTACTGAAGTTCTCAAATCATGATTTAAAGACTTCAAGTTACAGCGAATCCACCATTTACACTAGTTTAAACCTGCATGTCTTCTGCCCCATGCTGCAGAGAAAGAAGAAAACTCCCCAAGGTCTCTGCCCATCTGACCTGCCCATCTCTTCCTCACCCCAAATATGGTGATCAGTTAGACCCTGAGCATGTGGGCAAGACCTACTAGCTAGTCCCCTGGGAAAGAATTCTCTGTAGTTACTCAGAGCCCTCCCCATCTAGTGTTCCATCACCAGCCATTGGAGATATTTGCTGCTAGCAGTCGCAGATCAGCTACATTCCATTGTAGGCAGTCTCAGGGGTTCAGAGTGCGGGAGGGGGCTGGGGCAAGGGGTTGGGGCATGGGAGGAGGTTCAGGGTGCGTGCTCCGGGCAGCACTTCTCAGGTGGTCCCGGCATTTCCCAGGGACAGAGGAAGGCCGTGTGGCTCCTGGGAGGCAGCAGCATGTCCCTCCAGCTCCTAAGTGAAGGGGCAGCCAGGGGGCTCTGCACGCTGCCCCTGCCCGCAGGCGCCACCTCCACAGCTCCCATTGGTCACAATTCCTGGCCAATGGGAGCTGCAGAGCTGGTGCTCAGGGCAGTGCCTGTGGGCGGGGCCAGTGCGCAGAGCCCCCATAGCCATCCTTCCGCCTAGGAGCTGGGGGGACATCTGGCACAGGGCCTGGTCAGCTGTACGGACTGGAGCTGCCAGGGTCCCTTTTCAATTGGGTGTTCTGGACGAAAACCTGATGCCTGGCAACTGTAGCCCACTTCTTCTTTCCTTGTTTTCTTTTTATTATATGGCTATAGAAAGTAATGGAGCTACTCCTGGAATAAGGCATTACTCAGCACAAGGAAGGGTATCTGAATCAGGCCCAATGTTTTTAGAACATCAAAATTATTCCCAGGGAAAATTCTCTTTGGATAAAAACAAAACAACAAAAGATAGGATTCTTTTATGCAGCTCTCTTAGAACACAATGCTTTGAGCCTCCCCCTGCTGGACTTGCTGCAGTAATTGCCAGAGCGAAGCAAATACATTAGATAGACAGCATGCCTGTGCAAGTATGTACTGGCGGATGGGAGGCTATATAAGTTGAAGTTATTCAACAAAAAATAGCCTTGGTAATTTCAGATCCATTCACAAAGCGAAGATAAAATCAATATTCTCAAGTCTGCAAAAAGGACAAAACAGGGACGAAGAATTCACTTCAGACTTTGAAGAGGATATTACCCGCAATAGATAGAGGGCAAAAAATACTTGAAAAAAATCCTTTTTTATTTCAGAATCTGACTCTTATGTAAAAGTGTGTGTTTGAAGTTAATTTAAGTAAATTATAATTTTACAGAACTTGCTTTTGATATTACAGAGTCCCCGAACAGAAACAGAGAGAGTTATAGAAGCACTGAGAATCTGATTTTAATTTTGGCATTTGGGCTTTTTTTGCCATGTTAAATTTCAGTAAGAATTAGTAATTCTTTCCAATATCTCTGTTGAAGAGGAGTACTCCTCCTTCTAGTATCAAATTATGCATGGAACAAACATAGGCCCCAACCCTGCAATTTGATCAGGGTACGCAGACCCCTGTGCCCACGTAGAAACCCATTGACGAAGTTTCCCGCTGTTCTATGTGTCTGTGTGGATCCAAATGTAGGCGTCAAAACCGTATAAAAGGACGATATTGAGGAATCATAATGATAAAAACATGCCTCCTCTTCCTCTGATTTCTCAAGACTACACTTTGCAATCGCTTTTATTTAATGAAAATATTCAGGTCTGATTTTATAAACCATGAATATATTGTACAGTTTTCCTCCTGATGGACTTGCATAATATTAACATTAATAAACCCTTAGGGACCAGTTCAGCCCTCAGCTGCCCATGCATGATTTCTGTTGAATCCAAAGGATGATGCATGCCGGAGACTGGCCACAGAATCTGGCTGTATAATGTAAATAAATATTGGCACAGAGAAGAGTTGGAGGATGTCATGTGCTGGGACCAGAGAAGTTGCAAGGCACCTTTTACTTGAGCTAGGATAAGAGCCTATTTTGTTCTCCTTAGGTTCATAATTCACAGAATTACTTTCAACAAAGATTGCTTACTGGAACTAAATTATGCCTAAACTAGATTATGCTTTTTTTTTAAACATTTTTAATTGAAGAGGAGAATATGACTGAGGCTGCATTCATTTCATTAGGAGCCTTTTAAATTACCAAGTGACTTTGGCTTCAGTAGTTTAAAAAAAAAAAGATGGTAATATACATTCTAGTGACTAATCCAGTGAGTTTTTCAGTGTTTTTATACTTTTAGTGAGGTTGCAGTCCTGATACTGTTTGCATAAACACTGTACATCTGTTATTGCTTATTACTGTCAGTACCCAGGAGAGCAAAATTCTGAGAATTTGAAATGGAGGAACCCTTCATTGTTATAGTAAGCGTGCAGAACACCTGCTGATTCTAATGCTCCCACCCTCATGGTATCTAAACACCATTCAACAGTTAAGAAGCACTGAACGTGTCCCCGCATGCTATGATTCCTCCTCTCCCCACTTTCCCAATAGATTTTTTTTAAACTCCTGATTAACGGTGGGATGAGAGGAGAATCAGGCCCATGGTGTGTTACCAGCCTCTGACCATGTTTTTGAGGAGAGTTTTCCATGCAACAGATTAATAATTTCCAGTTTACATCCTGTAGTATTGGTTCTTAGTCTTCTAGTCCAAGAGAGAAATTGGTTCCTACTCCAGAGATGTAATTTAAAATTTTGTGGATTCTTTTCTATTCTCCCAGGATCTCACTTTTAGGAGGTTAAGCTTTAAGTGTCTAGGGGTGGAGTAGGGCTAGGGTGATTATTCTTTGTTCCTGATGAAAGAGGCTAGTGATCAACTGCTGGAGATAATTCTGAGGAACTGATCAAAGGTTTTCTGAAGCCATTACTTCTACTGAGTAGAATTGGAATAAGTGAACTATGTAAATTTTGTTCATACAGTGAATATTACAGAAACCAAATATAGAGATGCCAACAAATATCCCTTGTAACTTGTATTCATTGCCAAGCAGATCCTTGATGATTTTAGTAAGTGCCCTTTTCTGTTAGGTAATAATGATATAAAAATTAAGTTGTACATGCTTAAATGCAAATACCTTCCTGAGATTGGTTAAACAGTGGCACTGATTCAGTTTTACTGACTTGGAATTGCTGCTGATGTAAGAATCGTCTGGCTTATGTACATAATTGGTATGTGGAGAGATACATTATAGTGTGTTAATGCAGGAGACCAAGCTTCTGGTCCAACGGCAGATACTGTGTGAAGAGTGGCATTTATTCCTAACTATTCTTAGTTTGTAATTCAATCACTGTGCTGGGTATTTGATGCACAAGGCCCTTATTAGGCATTAAAAGCATATAGTCCATTGAAAGGATACTTTGCACAAATATTTCAATTCATGCCAGGAAAAGGGATGCTTCTATATACCTGGATGGGTTATGCTCAAGCACGATCTGTTACACTATGATCTTCTGTCCTTTGGAAGATAAGTGTCAGAGCAAAAGCAGATGAGAGTTTGAGTGTGTGCTGGCCTTTTAAGCTCTTTGGGATTTAAAACACCATAGAAAATGAAGTGTTAGAAATTTTTTCATATCCCAGTTTGGGGAAAATGTAGTGTCGTGCTCTCAGCAGATTTCTGCATGCTGTTTGCTGCACATCACTTTTACACTATTGTAGCTGATCTCAGTCAATGTAGGTCCTCATTACTTACATTAGAATCAGGCCCAACAGGTATACATAAAGCAACACTTTAAAAAATTGATTTCCAGCAATGTAAGTAAACAGAGAAAACTTGATAAAGATAGATCTTCACATAGGTCCTATGAAAAATATCTCCAGAATCACTACCATACTAGGGGCAAAGTTCTTAGTACCTCAGATGAGACTGTCCTTATCTTTAAAATCTTTTACTGTGATATTTCATTGAGGGTTGGGCAATGCAGTATAGACTTGGTTATAAAACTTCATTAATAGTTTGTCAGCAGCTATCCCATTTTATTGTGTGCTATGTACACCATAGTTAGCGGCTGATATTTTTAAGCATACTAGTAAAATACCGTCTGAGGCCTAGTAATTATGTTGAAACTGTGCTATAATACCCAAAGACCAAGGGCATTATCTCACAATCAGGTTACCTTCCTACTTTGTGGGCTAGCTAGATTATGCTGTGTTGTATTCAGTCTCTACCAGTTCCGGGTGAGGTTAAATGCTGTTGAAAGAAGTGAATAGTTAGTCCACCTGTATATATTAACTTGTACAATGATTTTCAAGTTTGAAATAAAGGTCTGACATTTTCCCCATTTGCCCCACGTGTGAAATCTTTGACATCTTGCTTGAATATTTGTATTATCGAGAAGCCTGTGATGCCGCTTGAAGGATATTCGTCCAGTCTGTAACTAGAACAGATGGAAAACTAAGACCTCTCCCTTGTATGCTAACCTCAGAAATAAGGTTTTTAAAGACTCCCATAGGCCCTTGAGATTCTCAGACCAGTCTCTGCAGTTCTCAGCCATTAATGGTACAGCATCATTTAATTCTGAGAACTGAAATGGCTTTATTGGAGCTGCAAGGCAGCCGGAGTGGGAGTGGCCAGGGCCGGCTCCAGCTTTTTTGCCGCCCCAAGCTGCGAAGCGGGGGGGAAAAAAAAAAAGATAAAGCCATGATCAGCGGCACTTCGGCGGCAGCTCTACCGCACCGCTTCATTCTTTGGCGGCAATTTGGCGGCAAGTCCTTTGCTCCGAGAGGGACTGAGGTACCCGCTGCCGAATTGCCGCCGAAGACCTGGACGTGCCGCCCCTTTCCATTGGCCGCCCCAAGCACCTGCTTTCTTCGCTGGTGCCTGGAGCTGGCCGTGGGAGTGGCACTATCCTGAGCAGGTCACTGAGGGTATATCCCCGAACCCAGGCTCCAGACCGAGCCCGAATAGCTACTTTGCTATTTTATAGGCCCATATCCCTACCCCTGCGAACCTGAGTCAGGTGACGAGGCCAGCCGTGGGTGTTTTATTGCAGTGTAGACATACCCTGAGGGTATCTCCCAGTGTGGGTAGACAGAGATATGCTAGTTCTGCTTGAGTTACCATGCAAAAAATAGTATTGTGGATTTGTGCCATAGCCCCTACATTAGCTCCAGAATAAAGTCAGAGTTTAAGGCCCGAAGGGACGACCAGATCATCTAATCTGACCTCCTGTATATCACAGGCCCCCAACACAGCCCAGCACTCCCACACGAAGTCTGTTATCAGCTACTAATACTGAAGTGGTTACAACACATTTAAACAGAGCTGTTCCAAGATTTCCTAGAATCCCACCACTCAGGCCATGGGGCCCCAAGCTTTCCAAATCCTTCAGTGAAATTTGGGAGTAAATTTTAGCAAAACTCAGGGAAAAGGCTCACGTGTACACCTCCTGTAAGCCATAGTCACCAAGTTATCACAGCTTTGAAAAGTACATCAGTACTCACTGTCTGGCAAACCCCAAGAGAAAAATGATATTCGAGAAAAGCTGAACCAGCATTCAGGAAAAAAAAGACTTCATAAGTTATCTACTGCATGGCTTGAAGAGTTTGCGGCTGTTTCCTATAGCACGAACCCATATTCAACCACTTGCAAGTGGTTGTCATCATGAACACCAGAATCATTTATGCCAGAACTTGCTACGCTTCACACATCTGTAAGAATCCGCAATGTGGCCATCATGAGCATCCTCTGTCTGAGGAAAGCATAGTGGCAAAAAGACTAAGGGCTTGTCTATATTTACACGCTGGTTCGGCGGCAGGCAATTGAACTTCTGGGTTCGATTTATCGCGTCTTGTCTGGACGCGATAAATTGAACCCAGAAGTGCTCGCCGTCGACTCCGGTAATCCTGCTCGGCGCGAGGAGTATGCGGAGTCAACGGGGGAGCCTGCCTGCCGCGTCTGGACCGCGGTAAGTTCGAACTAAGGTACGTCGACTTCAGCTACGTTATTCACGTAGCTGAAGTTGCGTACCTTAGTTCGAATTGGGGGGTTAGTGTAGACCAGGCCTAAGCAACTCAGTGCAGAGAAAAATGAGACGGGGACTGGGAGTAGGACTGCAACCTTACGGCTACTGCTTGTGATTCCCACATCTTTAAATCTCCATTCTAGGGCTACATCCTGAGCTCAGTGAAGTCAATATGAGGCTTTGCACTGACTTATACCATAAGTGTGCATAGCACATGGTACTTATCATACAGTCATTAATTATATTAATGTTTTGTCTGCTCTACTACTGGGAAATAAATTTGCTTTGCATGCTATGCTATGTTCAGTCTCATTCTGAGACCTTGCCCCAACCACTGAATGAAATATAGAGTAAGTTGAAATGTCCCTAATTTTTTTGGGGGGGGGGGAGAGGGAGGGTCATTAATAACTCCATATTGCAACTTTTTTGCTCTAACTTAAAAATTCACATGATTGTTTAGGACTAAGTCTTGAGCATACTTATGCACATAAAAAAACAACGAGGAGTCCTTGTGGCACCTTAGAGACTAACAAATTTATTTGGGCATAAGCTTTTGTGGGCTAAAACCCACTTCATCAGATGCATGGAGTGGAACATACAGTAGGGAGGTATAGATACACAGCATATGAAAAGATGGGAGTTACCTTAGCTGACCCCCCACTTGGTAAGGCAACTCCCATCTTTTCATATGCTGTGTATCTATACCTCCCTACTGTATGTTCCACTCCATGCATCTGATGAAGTGGGTTCTAGCCCACGAATGCTTATGCCCAAATAAATTTGTTAGTCTCTAAGGTGCCACAAGGACTCCTCGTTGTTTTTGCTGATACAGACTAACACAGTTACCACTCTGAAACTTATGCACATAAGTAACTTTACTTGCATGAGTAGTCTTATTGAAGTCAGCTCGTGCAAAGTGTTTTCAGGATTGGGTCCATATTAGGCAATGATTAGAGATATACTGTCAACTACTTTAGACCCCAAATCTAGGTTTGCAAGAACAGCAGATGTTTTACAAACCCTAATATGAAACCTCTTTTTAAAAGTTTCCATTCCCATGTTGTACTGGAAACCCTTACAAGCCATGTTCATTAGAACAAGAAAGGCAAAATGTCTATGAGCATAAAATTGGCCTCAAGTGTTACCTTCCAAACACAATGAAACTAGAAGTAAAATAGGGGCATGACAGATTGTCAGGAATGAATACTTGCACCTGTGCCTGCCCAGTCACAGGGCAGCCTATGAGCACAGCTGAGATACAGCAGCTTTGCTTGATTGACCACTCTGCTTGATAGCCAGAGTGGTCAATCAGGCAAAATTGCTCAAGGGCCCAACAACAACAACTTATCTCTTGCTGCTCAATGTACATGCTTACAGCTGTGATCTTTCCTCTACTTGTCTTGCTGCTAGCCTTGCTCCAGCCCTGTTCCAAGTGTTGCTCCTGTCCAATCCAGTTTTGCTCCTCTGAGTGGTTCCCAATAGCTGGTTCCTAACTCCAGTGCTGATCTGTGGTGCTTATTCCTGGTGGCTGAATCCAGCTCTGACCACTAGGCCTGACTGTCTCTGCTCCGACCACTAGGCATGACCGCCTAGTTCCGATTTGTGATACAGATTAGAAAACAGGAGCTTAAAATTCTTTCAATTTAACACAGTGACTGGATTAATAACAGAGGTAAATATATGTTTAATAGATGAGAATAAATTGTATAGTCATATCAGCATATGGATTTCCTATTGACTTCAATAGTAGTTTGTTAAGGGCTGTATTTGATACGTGACTTATTTTCATAGTTTTCCTTTAATAGGAGTAACAAAATATCAGTGAGATAGTCGGTGAGGTATAACTATACACTAGAGCAATATTAATGTTTGGTCTGTTCTGAGTTCTATCAATCAGCAGGGAATGGTCAAAATAAGGGATTGTTTTCTGTGTAGTTATCATTACTGGCAAATACTTCGGAGATATGACATTACCCCATGTATCTGCAGCAGAAATGTGATTGTTATGTGTGGGTATTCTAGGATTTGCCATCTTTTTTTAGTCTAAAAGATTAAATTCTGTGTGGAGACTACTTTATGTAAAGAGCAATTACTGTAGCTTCTGCCATTTATGCTACTCTAAAGGACTAATAGCTTCCATTTGTCTTGGCATAAATCTAACTGCTTAAAACGAACTCTCATGGAATTTTCATAACAAAAATAATTCTGAAATGCTATCTTGCAAAGTAGCAGCTTAAAAGATTGACAACTGCACCTCAGGCTTGGTCTACACTTACCCCCCAAGTCGAAGTAAGGTACGCATATTCACGTGAATTCGACATACCTTACTTCGAACTTACCGCGGTTCAGACGCAGTCCACACGCGGCAGGCAGGCTCCCCGTCGACTCCGCGGTACTCCTCTCGTTGAGCTGGAGTACCGCAGTCGACGGGGATCACTTCCTGGTTCGATTTATCGCGTCCAGACCAGACGCGATAAATCGAACTCGGAACTTCGATCCCCAGCCGCCGAACTAGCGCGGCAGTGTAGACCAGCCCTCAGTGATTGATATAATTCAGCTGTGATTATAAAGCGTGACTTATTTCTGCTACTCTCTTTTCGCCAACCCTTTTACAAGTCCCCATCCCTCTCAACAGAGTCCCAAATACAAAGGTTGCTATAGGTATCCTTGGTTCAGTTATGGAAACACTGAAGTTACAAGATTTGAGTTTTCTGATATCTTAACCTTGAAGGGTGATTATGTTTCATAAATATGAAAGGATCTTAATTTGTGAATGCTGGAGGTGCCAATGACTTATTCAAGCCTTACTCATATGTGAAGGAGAGCTAATCACTCTTCGCTTGTGCAGTATTCATCTATGAGAATAGATTTGCCTTTTCATTTAAAAAGCTAGTCTGTTGGTGCTATGTGCTCTTTGAATGAGAATCAACCCTTTAAAATGTGTATGCATCATTAAGGTAGAATGAGCATGGGAAGTAAATGGTCCTCTCTGTACCTTGGGGAATTAATGGGTAGTGAATTGCTGCAAGGGATTGGTGATTTAAGACTTTCAGTTACGTCATTTGCTGGTGGTGGGTTATATTGCATTGTGCTGCTATGCTTTACGTTTGTACATCAGTCTTGTTGTATTTTAAAGTAATGTCAAGGGCACCTGGAGTATATGAGTGGTTGCCCCTTTCTAGCTTTATGTATAAGTCTAAATAAATAGAATTGGAGTTAATGTGGGGACCAGACTTTTTCCATTCAGCTTTAAGAGAATCAAATCAGTCCGTGGAGTTGGTAGCTATGCAATTAAAAGGAAGATGATGATGCCATTCTGTTTTCTGTGGCACGCACCTTAAGTGTAGAGAAGTCCATTTCCTTGTGACAGAAGCAGCCTGTTATTCAGTTCTAGCTTAGCATGTTAGTGCCTCACCATCAGGAAGATGTTATATTTGTCCTTTGTGGGTTTTTTTCTTAATCTGAAATACAAGGTGTCTCGACTGTAACAAGGATAAATAATAGTCCCCAAGGTATGTTTTTAAACAGATAGACCTTCGCTAATGTGGTTGCTTCTTTGGCACTCTACTCACCTTGGATCCAAAATCATTGTTTTCTGTGCCTTTCTCATTTTGAAATAGCACACACTGCTAATGATAACCATCAGTATTTGTTGTGATGTGTGGTGGTTTGTTTTCACATGTTCTGCCACTATTTTTACCAGTTCTACCAGTCTTGGTACCAAAGTCTACCCTTGTGTGCATGGGGGAAATTCTTACTGAAGTCAACTGTAGTTAACTGCATGCATCCAATAAAAGAATTTGGCTATAAGCTCATCTGGTCATAGGTGAAACCGGAAAATAGCTGAAGCCTGAGAATCAAATTTGACTTGAAGCACAATCGTAAGATGTTCATAGACTGACAGAACTGGTCGTGCTTCTAGTGTACTCCCAAAGCCAGGTGAAAAGTGTTTCTAGTGCTACCACTTACTGCTTCAGTGCAACAAAAAATTAAACAGGCTTCTGCTTCTATTGGTGCAGCTGGGTGAAGATTTCAAATAGTGACCATAGCCAGAGGTGAGGGGATGGATTTTTGTCTTCCCAATGCATCTCTTTACACCTCTACCCCTATATAACGTGACCCAATATAACATGAATTCGGATATAACGCGGTAATGCAGTGCTCCGGGGGGCAGGGCTGCGCACTCCGGCGGATCAAAGCAAGTTCGATATAACGCGGTTTCACCTATAACGCGGTAAGACTTTTTGGCTCCCGAGGACAGCGTTATATCGGGGTAGAGGTGTATTTCTTTCTGCATGTGGGCTGTTTTCTGGTAAAGGACACGCAAGCTTACTTAAACTGTCTTTCTGAGAACTTGATGTGTCATATTTGCAACTTTCTGCTGAGCTAGTAATATTACATTGTATAGTCAAAGCTAGTAGTTTTGGAACAGCTGCTTGATAGCAACAACAATTTGTGTTTCTTTCAAAGGGCAGGCACTGCTTCTACTATAGAAGAGTTTTAGTACAAAAATATAAAATGTCACCTGCTCACTTTCAACCCATTGGGGCCCCATGTCAGGAAAGCTCTTAAGGACTTGCTTAAGTTCATCCCTATTCAAGACAAGTACTTAAGTGTGTTTTAAGTCTCATTGAAGCAAATGGGACTTATGTTTAAAGTTCAACATGTGCGTAAGTGTTCTCCTGAATAGGGATGTTTTCCTGAATTAGAGCCCAGGCGATTATAACAGAGAAACACTTTACTGCAGAGTATGTAAGCAATAGTGCATGACAGGGATAGGTGTTTTGTATGGGTCTAGAACATAATCAAACTAAAAGATGGGAACTGTGAAGCTGAAGGATTAGTCCAGCCAGCACCCAAGAAGTATGCTGTATTGTGACTCCACATTCTGGAAAGTATTATGGCATCTTTACAATGGCTATTTTCACATTTTGACTAACTAGGAGATCATAACTGTAACAGTCAGAGCTAATCACATAACTCAGAATCATTATGTGCTATTTAGATTGCTCTTTCTTCAATTATTTTATAATTGTCAGGCCTCAAGCATCCAAACACATTCAAATGGTTATTTGATGATAAAAACGTAAAACCCTATGGTTGGATCTATTTTCCTCATTAATCTGTATCATACTAGCTTTGACTGCAGTAAATCTCGGCGATAACTAAGTACTGTCTGTTCACTGTGAATTAGTGCATTATGCATAGATTGTAACATTCCCTGAGCTGAATATCCTCTACATGTACCAAATCCTTTTTCCAATATGGTCTTCATTGCAGGAGTTTAAAACCCCTATTTCCCCCCCTTTTCTCCTAATTGTTTTTCTGGAGTCATTTGAAAAGAAATTATAGCAGGCCAGGCTCTAGCTTTTACATGTAGAGAATCAGTATTAAGTTCATTTAAGTGACTAATACAGTTTTAATCTCTGTTAAGCTTCTAATAGTTTTCCACGAGCACTGTCCATTTTCCTCTGAACTGAAGGGGAAATCTGGATTACAGAAGAACTATAAAGTGCAGTTATAAATGGGGGTGGGGGGAGGGAGAGGAAGGTATGTCTGTGGTAAGATTAATGATCATAATGAAAAGTAGACAGTGTTTTAACCTGTCTCTGGTTATTCAGTTAGAATAACAGATTTCACACCTGCTGTCATACATTATCAAGCCTCATGGAAGATGTGCATTGGAAGTAATTTATCTTAATAGACTGAGTAAACTCTTAAAACCCACACTTCTGTAATGAAATATATTTGTGAGGAAATGTTCAGTTTATTCACGACTCACTGCTTCCTTTATGCTCTAGATAATTAGAAAACAAGAAAAAAATTGCCAGTATGACTGCAGAATTCACCAATGAAGGGAGAAAGAGCCCCTTTAAATGAACCCAAAGGTCTTTGAAATAGTACATTGTTAGTGATCAAAACAATACAAGATTGGCTGTATGTAATAAAACGGTGTCGAGCTACTTAGCTGGAGCTAAGAGAATTAAATTCATTAAAGGCAGATCTCCAATGAGTACAAGCATCCACTGATCAATATAATGTGCTTTAAAGGAGGGGGGGAGGGAGGATCTGTGTAGAATGCTAACATCAGGCCACCTGCCAGAAGCTGTTTCAGGCTTGACCATGTATATCTTCTGCAAGCCCCAGTGCAGTACAAAGCAAATAGCATGAGCCTAGTACAAATGGCATGTAAAGCTGTGCAGAGGGAATAGCAGAAAACTGAAGAGGAAAAAAGTGATTGTTAAGGAAATTATGGGGAAAACAGAAAACATTCAGGACTGAATTTTCCAACATGGCAGGGCCCCTTTACACCATTTCAGCAATGAAACAAAAGCCTTGGCATCAAAGTGGCTCGGGGCCTTTGTTTTTTATTTGCCTCAGATACTGAAGTTACCCTTGTAGTAGCAGAATTAAGTGCCCCAAATCTGTTAACTTTTGGCAGAAGCTGGGAGCCCAAATGCCCTTTGTGCTTTTGAAATCTCCACTTTTCAGGACATGTTTAAAAACCCATAGATTCTATCTGGTCTGCATGACTGGCTATGTCTGACAATCATCACTAATTAGCAGGAGACAGACTAAAATTATACTCAGATTAAAATATGGCATGGGAATTGGAGTCACTAGGGCCTGGTAATTAGGATGATAGTGAATTTTCTTGTGGGCTCCTCTGTCTTGCTTACTGCTGGAATTTTTACTTTAAACTAGCAAAGAGGTAGTAAGAGCTGCATTTTGTTTGCTTTCTAACTGCCCTGAAACTACTGTAGAGTTGTCATAAACTGTTTTGGTCTTATCAAGCAGGGGAAACATGTTTGGCGTCTGATGCTTACACCAGAGAAGACAAAAGGAAGCATTGTTGGACTCGGAGGGAGGGGTCCTGACCGGAGAGGTTGGCCAGTGATCTGCTGGAGCATGTGGTGACAATCTTTGCTCAAATCTAATATAGCAGCAACTGGGGTCCATGGACCCCTGGGGGTCCACGTGGGTACTCCAGGGCATCTGCGAATCATGTCTGGCTCCAGGGGATCCGTGAGTCATGTCCAGGGCAGCTGGCGCCACTGATCAACTCTTCCCCCTCCCTCCCAGTGCCTCCTGCACTCTGCGGAATAGCTGTTTAGCAGTGTGGAGGAGGTGCTGGGAGGGCAGGGGAGGAGTGGGGACGGGGCATGCTTGGGGGAGGGGGTGGGAAGAGGAGGGGCAGAGGTGGAACGGGGGTGAGGCTTGGGACTGAGTGGGTTGAGCACCCCCAGGGAAAATTAGAAGCCGGCTTGGGGGTCTGCGAAAAATTTTAAATCAAAACGGGGGTCCTCGGGCTGCTAAAGTTTTGAGTTCCGCTGTAATATACTTTTAAGTTGGGCACCAATAAGTGTTTATTTTTCTTGTAACCATTTCTGACTTTTATGCCTCATTACCTGTTCTCACCTGAAATCCATCTCTTTGTAGTCAATAAACTTATGTTACTGGTTTATCTGATCCATTGTGTTTAAGCTGAAGTGTGTGGATAACTATTTAAGTAAATAAGCTTGCACATTATTCCCTTAAAGGAATAATGGACTTTGTATTGTCCAGGAGAGGGCTGGGCAGTACAGGACATATATTTCTGGGGGAAGATCCAGGACTGGGGGTGTGTTGAGGTCACCCTGCAGTGTAACCCAGACCCGTGAGAGCCGGCTAAGGTGGGAGCGACTACAGCAATGCATTGTAAGGCACAGCCCTCCACTAGTTTGGATTGTGCAGCAGTACATCTCAGTAAGGTAATATCTTTAATTGGACCAACTTCTGTTAGTGAGAGAGACAAGCTTTTGAGTTCTCACAGAACTCTTCTTCAGCTCTTGAGGAGAAGGCAGTTGTCTTTACATATCAGTTCAGAAGAACATTCTGTGCATAACAGCTGGCAAACTCATCAGCCATGGTTTTGTTTTAGCTAGTAGCATTGTTGAATTCTCTAATGATTGTGGTATAGGTAAGTGGCAATGCTGAGTATGTCAAACTTCTAGAAACTCAGAGGGCATTCTGATAAGCCTAGCTGTGTGAGCAATCGTATTAAGATTTTTGTATTTGTAATAGTAGATTAGTGACCAAGAATGTGCTAGCTGCTTTATAATAGATTTAATTTAATGAACACTGTAGTCCTAGGTCATGATCTTGCAACTAGTAGGGACCTAGTATGCAAATATGAGATGAACTGCTTACTGAGCAGAAGACTTAGTAGGTCCAGGCTAACTGGGACAAAATTGAACAAAAATGCAGTTGGAGTGGAGGACAGAAACAAAACGGATCGGGGTCATTCAGCTACAGTGCTGAATCCATGTGGGGATGATCCTGTGTGCTCAAATTGTTGTTGTGGAAGGAAATGGCAGTTGGAAGCAACTTGATTCTGAAGCTTGCAGCTGATAAGTGTTCCAGAGGGATAGGAGTAATAGTGTCTGGCAATGTGTGAAGAAATAATTAAGATATTGAACTGTAGCACAGTTCTAAGTTTGTGTGAAACAAAAACCAGGAGTTTTGAAGTATTTTAAATAGAGTGACAGAGACAACAGGCTTAAGTCTCCACTGCCTTGCTTCTTGTGTAGTCCTTTGTAACCATGTGAAAAGAGTGTAAAATATTACCAGATCAGAATTCTCCATTCACATCAGTAGTAGCATTTTACATCTGCTTTGCAGATGTGTAAATGACTACACAAGGGGGAAAAGCAATAGAGAATCTGTAGCCTAATGAAATTTAAGTAAATTCAGTGTATTATCAGTGTGCCCTTTGGAGAGGTAACCTTCTCAATATTTTGTTCAATGTAAATAATTTCTAAGGTCAAATTTGGTACATGAATGTAATAGATTGTAAACTGGGTAAAAGCTGTCAATTGTCAAAATTGCAGCTCTTGTTTTTAATGGTTAGATCTTTTGCATAGAGCAGTAGACAAGTACATACTTGTGTATGATTTGTGTGTGTGAAATTTGGTGGTTCTTTTTTTCTTTTCTTTTTTCTTCAGGAAATCTGTACTTCTAACATTGTTTTACTCTGGTTAACAGTTGAATCATCCTGTGAAGAAGAGAAGTTACACTATATCATCTTCATTTTGTGTTGCAAACTTGTTTGCTACAAGGATGTGATGTTAATCTTGGCTGTTAAGTGTTAAGAATAAGAGGCTTGTGTAATGGCTCAGGTTCATGGAAAGAACATAACCAGGGCAGACGAGAGGAGTGGGAAGCCGGTACAAATTACCGGGGCCCAGTGGTCCGGAAGAGGGCCCGGCTTCGTCGGCCCTATTTAGCCGGTCCGCCCTTGCTGGGGGGCCCGAAAAATTTTTTTCACCGGGGCCCGAACCCGCTCTCGGCGGCTCTGAACATAACCTCTGGGAATGCCTACAAAAGGACGAGTCAAATACTGCCTATATTCGAGGTTACTGATTTTAGTGGAAGGAAGTCTGAGACTTTCCATGGACCAAACCTTTCCCCCAGGTTTTCTTCCATAGTTGTGAATTTCTTCACTTATAAGAGCTTTCAAGAACTGTATTAATTAGCAAAAGGAATTATTTTCTTTCCTTTTTATTGGTATATCATCAAATGATCAGATCTGTGTGGTCTTGATGGATATGACTCATAGGGCTGGCGATCTTGCAATATTTCCATATAACATAATAGAATCTAAATTACTAAATTGAATCTATAAAATTATCCAACTAGCTAGCAACCTACTCTTTCTTTGGAATGGTCTGATGCAAACTGAACCAGATTGAATGGGAGCATGAATAAATGCAGGAAGTGTTCCTATCTGGCAATGTTTGGAATGGTTGTATGATCTTAAAATTCCCTGATTAGTAAACCATGCGGGGGGGGGGGGGGGTTGGGAAACCAGACATTCCATAGTGCTGCAAAAACAACAAGGAGTCCTTGTGGCACCTTAGAGACTAACAAATTTATTTGGGCATAAGCATTCGTGGGCTAGAACCCACTTCATCAGATGCATGGAGTGGAAAATACAGTAGCAGGTCTGTGTGTGTGTGTGTGTGTGTGTGTGTATGTATATATATATATATATATATATACACACACACACAGAGTACATGAAAAGATGGGAGTTGCCTTACCAAGTAGGGGTGTCAGTCTAACGAGACAATTCAATTAACAGTAGAATACCAAGGGAGGAAAAATCACTTTTGTAGTGGTAATGAGGGTGGCCCATTTCAAACAGTTGACAAGAAGGTGTGAGTACAGTAGGGGGAAATTAGTATGGTAAAATTAGTTTTTGTAACGATCCATCCACTCCTAGTCTTTATTCAGGCCTAATTTGATGGTGTCCAGTTTGCAAATTAATTCCAGTTCTGCAGTTTCACGTTGGAGTCTGTTTTTGAAGTTTTTTTGTTGAAGAATTGCCACTTTTAAGTCCGTTGAGTTACCAGGGAGGTTGAAGTGGTCTCCTACTGGTTTTTGAATGTTCCTGATGTCAGATTTGTGTCTATTTATTCTTTTGTGTAGAGACTATCCGGTTTGGCCAATGTACATGGTAGAGGGGCATTGCTGGCACATGATGGCATATATCACATTGGTAGATATGCAGGTGAACTAGCCGCTGATGGTGTGGCTGGTGTGGTTAGGTCCTATGATGGTGTCCCTTGAATAGGTATGCGGACAGAGTTGGCACCGGGGTTTATTGTAGGGTTTGGTTCCTGGGTTAGTGTTTTTGTTGTGTGGTGTGTATTTGCTTCAGATTGTGGGGCTGTCTGTAGGCAAGGATTGGCCTGTCTCCCAAGGTCTGTGAGAGCGAGGGATCGTCCTTCAGGTTAGGTTGTAGATCCTTGATGATGCGCTGGAGAGGTTTTAGTTGGGGGCTGTAGGTGACGGCTAGTGGCATTCTGCTACTTTCTTTGTTGGCCCTGTCTTGAAGTGGGTGACTTCTGGGTACCCTACTGGCTCTGTCAATCTGTTTCTTAACTTCACCAGGTGGGTACTGTAGTTTAACACTTGATAGAGATCCTGTAGGTGTTTGTCTCTGTCTGACGAATTGGAGCAAATGCAGTTGTATCTTAGAGCTTGGCTGTAGACAGTGGATCATGTAATGTGGTCTGGATGAAAGCTGGAGGCATGTAGGAAAGTAAAGTGGTCAGTAGGTTTCCGGTATAGGGTGGTGGTTATGTGACCATCGCTTATTAGCACAGTAGTGTCTAGGAAGTGGATCCCTTGTGTGGACTGGTCCAGGCTGAGGTTGATGGTGGGGTGGAAATAGTGCTGCACTAATCCTAGAGCAAGTCTAATAGAAGCCAAGAACTTGTATAGAGGAATGGTGTAAGGGGAGTTAAAAAATCTTTGAAAATTGCCTTCTCATTTGTAACAAATGAATTATGTACAAGAATAAGCTATAGTGACAACACACAGCAGAAGTTAAATGATCTGATTCTGTAGGGAGCTGAATGCAAAATTCGACTGGGACCATCTCTAATATTGAAGGAAGAAATGAATGCTCTCTGCCCACAAGATTATGGTTATGTGGATATGCAATTGATAATCCAGCTGTCAGCCATACAGTGCCTCAGTTTGTAATGTTCTTTAATAGATAATATTGGTACTTACTGGGTACACTTGAATATTTTCACAGTCATCAACAAAGGACTCTCCTGGGTTTATTCTAATACAAATAACTATAGTAAGCGGAACAACAGCAACAACTCCATCATAACCAATTGGATCTCAATGCCAATAGCTTTAGCAGACTATTCCTTAGGAATGGACTGTTAGTAATTATAGGGGCTAATTAAATATAAATCCTTTTCCTGCTTCTCCAGAAACACTTTTGCTTCTGGTCCCTTTCTTAATCTTGTGAAAAAAGTCCCCTGACAGGTCTCATTAGACAAGCTTGTTAGTTGATGCGGAGGGGTGTGTGTGTGTGTGTGTGTGTGTGTGAGGTTAACTTTAGTCAAGGATACCAATGTGCTTCAATTGCTAGGGTTTTTTCCTTTCTCCCCTTCCCTCTTGTTTACTTTCACCATGTGTTCCTGTTGTTCTGTTGCCCAAAACAATAGATGAGTGATGTGAGTGAGAGCCAGCAATTCATCTGCCTTGGTTGATTCTTATTTAATCTGTTATGGTTTATTTAATTTAATTACTTTTAAATTATTAACTTAACCTGAGCAATGCTTGAGGGAGATAGTAACCCTGAAACAAGTGCCTTGTAGTAGTGTTCATGAAATGTGCCACGTGTTAGTTCTTGCTGTAGAATATTAGGGCGATGTATTCTCCTTTGGACTCATGGGGTTTTATACAAGGAACTTCCAGGACATCAAGCAGACAATCTATGGCAATGTATGAAGTTGTTGTTGATAATATGGTAGCACCTCATATACCAAGATGAGAATATGACCTATAGCCTTCAAAACAACACACTGTTGGAGAGATGTTGAATGACCCTCACATGTTGTAAGGCTGAACATTTGTATGAAATAACATATTAATATGAGGCTCAATATTTACAGGTGCCAGAGACTATGCATAGAGCTTCAATGGATGTTCTGAAAAAGGAGTCAAGTAGCTTAATACTAGTGATTAATATTGTGATGTTGTGTCATTGACTGAAAGTGCAACGGAGGGTCCAAAAATTTGTGACCACCAAGTAATTCACATTTGTTGCTATGTTACAAAGCATACTTATTGAGACCTTCATGGAAACACTGGGAGTAGAACAAAGTCCCCTCCTTCCTGAGCCAAAAGGTGTGTCTCTGTTAACTCTTAGCAGTATATGCTTATGACTCACCATTGAGCAGTTCTGATTCCAGCCACTGGAAGTCTACTAACCATTACCTTAAGCTGTTTTAACAAAGCAGAATACCTGAGCTTCAGGTTGGTGAGTGTTTGGGTATGTCTACACTACAGGATTAATCCGAATTTAGATAATTCGAATTTGGGAAACAGGTTGTATAAATTCGATTGTGCGCGGCCACACTAAGCACCTTAATTCGGTTTTAAACCACATTAATTCGGTGGTGTGCGGCCACACTACCCCATTAACTTAAACACAGTAATTCGGTGGTGTGCGTCCACACTAACCCTAATTCGAATTAACAAAATCGATTTAGGCTCTACTCCGTTCGTCGAGGTGGAGTACAGAAATCGATTTAAAGGGCCCTTTAATTCGAATTAACTGGCTCTGTAGTGTGGACAGGTGAAGGGTTAATTCGGATTAAGGCAGCTAATTCCGAATTAAAGTCCTAGTGTAGACCAGGCCTTACTGTGTTATGGCACAGTGGAAGAGGGAAAAGCACTGGCAAAGCCATTGGAAATGCCACCTGCTTCAGTATTAGTAAAATACATTCAGTTTGGGGTTATTGAGGTGAAATCTTTCTCTGTGTTTTTCTAGGTTAAAAGCCATTTAATTTCCCTTTATCTCACACTATATACAGGTGTATTTTTATCCCCCACCACTGCGAACTAACTTTTTCTTGGGTGAGTTCCCTGTGTTGCTTCTTATGACTCTGCATTTTTTTTTTTTGTATGTGTGCTGAATATGTATTTGGTAAAATTGTGAAATACCAGCTTTCAAAGTCAATGTGCAAAGTGAAAAATCTTAGCTTTGCATAGCTCTGGTCAGAAGGGAAAAGTTCATAACAGATTTAATTAGAATTAATTTTATACTAAAGCTAGTACCGTAACAAATCTATTTTCTCCTCATAAGGTTTTAATAAGCTAATGGTGTCAAATCCTCTCCTCAAATGTGTTTGTAGCTCCCATGACAGTCAATAAGAGCTTCATGCACGCATGCATCTGAGGGCAGAATTTCCCCTTAATTCTTTTAAAGTCTGTGGGCCATATCTTGTCATCCATCTGTGTGCAAAACTCCCATTGAAAATGATGGGAAGATATAGTCCCATATGCCTATATTTTTCTCTCTCTGTGCTAATGGGCTTTCAAGACTAATTATGGAAAAATGCATGTTTATCAGCTGGGGACCGATCTAATGCACAGTGAGGTCTGTGAACTTCAGTGGGCATTGGATCAGGCCTCTAATGCTTGATAGAGAATAGAGAGAATACTATACAAAACTCTGTATCCAGTCACTCATATAGAGTATAACAGTCACATGTATTAAAAAGGACTCCAGAGTTACTTTGGGTTTTTCAATCAAGTAAATATCTACCCAAAACCCCAAGAGCATATTACTCTATTTGATTTTGAGAGTCAGAAAATGCAGACACACACACTACTTAATGGACATGTTTTTTTAAAAGTGTCAGAACTTTATTGGCTTTCTTAAAATAATTACAATAATAGTAATTAAAACTTTGCAAGGGATAGAAAAAATGGGAGTACTGCATCTCTGACAAGGACAAGCAATATTAGAGGAGAGAAATGCAAAATATATTAAAGTACTATTTAAATGAAAGCCAGGTCTCTTTAGGTTT
Organism: Terrapene triunguis; assembly: GCF_002925995.2. Taxonomy (NCBI): domain Eukaryota; kingdom Metazoa; phylum Chordata; order Testudines; family Emydidae; genus Terrapene; species Terrapene triunguis. The sequence goes on along the minus strand of NW_020664446.1, from coordinate 52,796,605 downwards.
GACAAGGAGACAATGGTTCTGGTTTCCTTTCTGCTACCATCTTTTCACATTGGATATCAAGCTGATTTAATTCCACCATGCAGTCAAGGCCTGATCTGAAGCCCATTGAAGTAAATAGGAGCTTTTCTATTGGATTCAGTGGCCTTGAATCAGACCCTAAATGATGAAGTAATTCTTCTGCTCTACTCCACTCTGATTAGGCCTCAACTGGATGCCACATTTCAGGAAGGACGTGGACAAATTGGAGAGTGTCCAGAGAAGAGCAGCAAAAATGATTAAAGGTCTAGAAAACATGACCTATGAGGGAAGATTGAAAAAATTGGGTTTGGTTAGTCTGGAAAAGAGAAGACTGAGAGGGGACATAACAGTTTTCAAGTATGTAAAAGGTTGTTACAAGGAGGAGGAAGAAAAATTGTTTTTCTTAACCTCTGAGAATAGGACAAGAAGCAATGGGCTTAAATTGCAACAAGGGAGGTTTAGGTTGGTCATTAGGAAAAACTTCCTAACTGTCAGGGTGGTTAAGCACTGGAATAAATTGCCTAGGGAGGTTGTAGAATCTCCATCATTGGAGATTTTTAAGAGCAGGTTAGACAAACACCTGTCAGGAATGGTCTAGATAATTAGTCCTGCCACAAGTGTAGGGAACTGGACTAGATGACCTCTTGAGGTCTCTTCCAGTTCTATGATTTTGGTGGATCTTTTCACTGTCATGATTTTTTCAGGGCTATGGTCATGTCTACTCCTCTTTCAATAAGTTTGGCAATACGTATAGATAAGAGTTAATTTAGAGAAACATTATAGATAATGCAGTGTCAAGTTCCAAGAGGTGGCTGATCTATAGACGAATTTAGTGTGTACTAATTACTGTGTTTTTAAGGACTTGCATCCCAAAATTGTAAACTATACTACATACAAAACACACGGGGGTGGGAAATACCTGATTGTGTGTTTTTTTTTTTTTTTTAAATGTGACTGGCATATGTTTGATTATGATTGTTGATTTCAGGTTCATGTGACCTGGTACATGATGAAGAGTGATGTCTGAACAAAATATGAGAAGTGCCTTAAAAGCAGATAAAGTAAAAATTCAGTTTTAATCCAGCATGCATGTGCTATATACACCTCTATCCCGATATAACACTGTCCTCAGGAGCCAAAATATCTTACCGCGTTATAGGTGAAAGTGCATTATATCAAACTTGCTTTGATCTGCCAGAGTGCGCAGCCCCGCCCCCCGAAGCGCTGCTTTACCGCGTTATATCCGAATTTGTGTTATATCAGGTCGCGTTATATTGGGGAAGAGGTGTATTGACAAGAAAAACTAAACCGTGTTTCACAATGATAGGATGATACTTTTTAGCTTTATTGGTTTATGTTTCAGAAAACATTTCATATAGGAGGAATGTCCTTTTATGTCCACTCATCATTTTAAGTGAAATTCTAGGGCTCAATCTTGTAGTCCACACTCTTATGAAAGTCATTGGGAATTTTGCCTAAAATGAAAGCCCTGGACTCAGACCCTTAATTACTTGATTTTTTTTTTTTTAACTTGAATACCTATTCTTTTGGTATGCTGTTGTTTCCTCTTCAGGATGACTGGCTCAGATCCTCCACCTCTTCCTCCTCCTATAATTTCATAATAAATGATGAACTTTGATTACAGCATCTTTTGCATCCCCCTTGAAAGGCCAGCCATACTCACTGTGGGGTAATGTCATGATTCAGAGAAAATTTGAATCTGAGAATGAAACCTATGGCATGAGACCAGAGGGATTTTACATTGGTATATTTCCCTAAGAATGGCTTACATCACACTACAGTTTGCCTGTTTTCCTTTAAGGAAATCTAGAGTACATCTACAGTGCAAATGAAGATGAGAATGTAGCAGTTGCAGGGGCTTCAGCGCATGCTAACAATCCCAGTATGTACCCAGGCTCACCAGCAGGCTTTTACTGGGGAAGCTAGTCAGCTCTGAAGCCTGGGCTGCCCCATCTTCACTATTTTCATAGATTCATAGATTCTAGGACTGGAAGGGACCTCGAGAGGTCATCGAGTCCAGTCCCCTGCCCGCATGGCAGGACCAAATACTGTCTAGACCATCCCTGATAGACATTTATCTAACCTACTCTTAAATATCTCCAGAGATGGAGATTCCACAACCTCCCTAGGCAATTTATTCCAGTGTTTAACCACCCTGACAGTTAGGAACTTTTTCCTAATGTCCAACCTAGACCTCCCTTGCTGCAGTTTAAGCCCATTGCTTCTTGTTCTATCCTCAGAGGCTAAGGTGAACAAGTTTTCTCCCTCCTCCTTATGATACCCTTTTAGATACCTGAAAACTGCTATCATGTCCCCTCTCAGTCTTCTCTTTTCCAAACTAAACAAACCCAATTCTTTCAGCCTTGCTTCATAGGTCATGTTCTCAAGACCTTTAATCATTCTTGTTGCTCTTCTCTGGACCCTTTCCAATTTCTCCACATCTTTCTTGAAATGCGGTGCCCAGAACTGGACACAATACTCCAGCTGAGGCCTAACCAGAGCAGAGTAGAGTGGAAGAATGACTTCTCGTGTCTTGCTCACAACACACCTGTTAATACATCCCAGAATCACGTTTGCTTTTTTTGCAACAGCATCACACTGTTGACTCATATTTAGCTTGTGGTCCACTATAACCCCTAGATCCCTTTCTGCCGTACTCCTTCCTAGACAGTCTCTTCCCATTCTGTATGTGTGAAACTGATTTTTTCTTCCTAAGTGGAGCACTTTGCATCTGTCTTTGTTAAACTTCATCCTGTTTAACTCAGACCATTTCTCCAATTTGTCCAGATCATTTTGAATTATGACCCTGTCCTCCAAAGCAGTTGCAATCCCTCCCAGTTTGGTATCATCTGCAAACTTAATAATCGTACTTTCTATACCAATATCTAAGTCGTTAATGAAGATATTGAACAGAGCCGGTCCCAAAACAGACCCCTGCGGAACCCCACTCGTTATGCCTTTCCAGCAGGATTGGGAACCATTAATAACAACTCTCTGAGTACGGTTATCCAGCCAGTTATGCACCCACCTTATAGTAGCCCCATCTAAATTGTATTTGCCTAGTTTGTCGATAAGAATATCATGCGAGACCGTATCAAATGCCTTACTAAAGTCTAGGTATACCACATCCACAGCTTCTCCCTTATCCACAAGACTCGTTATCCTATCGAAGAAAGCTATCAGATTGGTTTGACATGATTTGTTCTTTACAAATCCATGCTGGCTGTTCCCTATCACCTTACCACCTTCCAAGTGTTTGCAGATGATTTCCTTAATTACTTGCTCCATTATCTTCCCTGGCACAGAAGTTAAACTAACTGGTCTGTAGTTTCCTGGGTTGTTTTTATTTCCCTTTTTATAGATGGGCACTATATTTGCCCTTTTCCAGTCTTCTGGAATCTCTCCCGTCTCCCATGATTTTCCAAAGATAATAGCTAGAGGCTCAGATACCTCCTCTATTAGCTCCTTGAGTATTCTAGGATGCATTTCATCAGGCCCTGGTGACTTGCAGGCATCTAACTTTTCTAAGTGATTTTTAACTTGTTCTTTTTTTATTTTATCTGCTAAACCTACCCCCTTCCCATTAGCATTCACTAGGATAGGCATTCCTTCAGACTTCTCGGTGAAGACCGAAACAAAGAAGTCATTAAGCATCTCTGCCATTTCCAAGTTTCCTGTTACTGTTTCTCCCTCTTCACTAAGCAGTGGGCCTACCCTGTCTTTGGTCTTCCTCTTGCTTCTAATGTATTGATAAAAAGTCTTCTTGTTCCCCTTTATTCCCTTAGCTAGTTTGAGCTCATTTTGTGCCTTTGCCTTTCTAATCTTGCCCCTGCATTCCTGTGTTGTTTGCCTATATTCATCCTTTGTAATCTGTCCTAGTTTCCATTTTTTATATGACTCCTTTTTATTTTTTAGATCATGCAAGATCTCGTGGTTAAGCCAAGGTGGTCTTTTGCCACATTTTCTATCTTTCCTAACCAGCGGAATAGCTTGCTTTTGGGCCCTTAATAGTGTCCCTTTGAAAAACTGCCAGCTCTCCTCAGTTGTTTTTCCCCTCAGTCTTGATTCCCATGGGACCTTACCTATCAGCTCTCTGAGCTTACCAAAATCCGCCTTCCTGAAATCCATTGTCTCTATTTTGCTGTTCTCCCTTCTACCCTTCCTTAGAATTGCAAACTCTATGATTTCATGATCACTTTCACCCAAGCTGCCTTCTACTTTCAAATTCTCAACGAGTTCCTCCCTATTTGTTAAAATCAAGTCTAGAACAGCTTCACCCCTAGTAGCTTTTTCAACCTTCTGAAATAAAAAGTTGTCTGCAATGCAGTCCAAGAATTTGTTGGATAGTCTGTGCCCCGCTGTGTTATTTTCCCAACATATATCCGGATAGTTGAAGTCCCCCATCACCACCAAATCTTGGGCTTTGGATGATTTTGTTAGTTGTTTAAAAAAAGCCTCATCCACCTCTTCCACCTGGTTAGGTGGCCTGTAGTAGACTCCTAGCATGACATCACCCTTGTTTTTTACCCCTTTTAGCCTAACCCAGAGACTCTCAACACTTCCGTCTCCTATGTCCATCTCTACCTCAGTCCAAGTGTGTACATTTTTAATATATAAGGCAACACCTCCTCCCTTTTTCCCCTGTCTATCCTTCCTGAGCAAGCTGTATCCATCCACACCAACATTCCAATCATGTGTATTGTCCCACCAAGTTTCAGTGATGCCAACAATGTCATAGTTGTATTTATTTATTAGCACTTCCAGTTCTTCCTGCTTATTACCCATACTTCTCGCATTTGTATATAGGCATCTAAGATACTGGTTTGATCTTTCCTCCCGGTTTTGTCCTGACCCTCCTTTCTCTCTGCCAATATAGCCCACACTCCCTCTCGTCTCCGACCCATCTCCCAGGTCTCCATGTTCCCCACTTACCTGCGGGCTTTGCTCACCTGTCCCCGTCGAACCTAGTTTAAAGCCCTTCTCACTAGGTTAGCCAGTCTGTGTCCAAATAGGGTCTTTCCCCTCCTCGAAAGGTGAACACCATCTCTGCCTAGCAGTCCTTCCTCAAATAGCATCCCGTGGTCTAGGAAGCCAAAGCCCTCCTGGCGACACCATCTTCGCAGCCAGGCATTCACCTCCATGATGCATCTGTCTCTGCCCGGGCCCCTACCTTTGACAGGAAGAATCGAAGAGAATACCACCTGCGCTCCAAACTCCTTCACCCGTACTCCCAGAGCCCTGTAGTCACTCTTGATCCGCTCAGTGTCACACCGCGCAGTATCATTTGTGCCCACATGGATGAGTAGCATGGGGTAGTAGTCAGAGGGCTGGATAATCCTCGACAATGCCTCCATAACGTCTCGGATACGGGCTCCCGGCAGGCAGCATACCTCCCGAGATGAAATGTCAGGGCGACAGATGGGCGCCTCCGTCCCCCTCAGCAGAGAGTCTCCCACCACCACTACCCTACGTTTCCCATTCGCAGTGGTGGCAGCAGACCTCCCAGCCTTAGGGGTACGAGGCTTCTCCTCCTTTACTGTAGGGGATGATGCCTTCTTTCCTGTATCAAGAAGAGCATAACGGTTACCTATTACCACAGCGGGAGGGTTCGGAGCAGGGGTGGAGCACTGCCTGCTGCCAGAAGTAACCAGCTGCCAGTGTCCACCCTGAGCCATCTCCTCCTCCACCAGTGGTGTATCAGCAGTCCTGTGTCCTGGGACAGCTACCTCAGCTGTCTCCACATGGACACTGTCCAGGAATTGCTCGTGGATTCGGATGCTTCTCAACCTAGCCACCTCCTCCTGTAGCTCTCCCACCTGCTGCCTGAGAGATTCCACCAGCAGGCACCTTTCACATTGGATGGTCCCCTCAGCCTGGATATCAGTAAGTGGAAATTGCAAGTTACAGTCTCTGCAAAACCACACCAGGATCTGGGTAGAAGCATCCATGCTCAGGCGCTCTGTCTGGCTACAGGCGCAGGTGGAGGAGACAGAAGCAGTGCTGGCACAGGTGTTGCGGGTCTTCCTAACCATCGTAAGCCTCCCTCTGTCAAACTCCCGTCTGCAGCCCCCTGTCCGCTGAAAGGGTTGTTTAAGCAAGAAGTTTAAAGTTTTAAGGGGAATAAAGGGAAAACAGATAGAACCGGCAAGGGACCCTCGCCCCTTCCCACTCCCCTTCCAAACTCCCTTGCGAAACTCCCTGTTAGCAGCCCCTGTTCGCAAACGCTGCCTGGTCGCTTGTGCTCTGCTTTATAAAGCCCTGGCCTGTATGAATGCCCCGCCCACTGAGTAAGGCTCAGCCAATTACCAGAGGCTTCCTGGTTTCAAACCTTCCTTTGAAGCTCACAGCTTCCAACTGTCAGCCACAGCATACGGTCCTTCAAACAACCAACCAAACAAACAAACAGACTGCCAAACACAAGCTCAGCACACAGCAAGTAACCCCCAAACACAAACAAACACACACTGCAGACAGTCACTTACCCCAAAAGGGTGCTGTATTGCTCCTCCTTCACCTGGAGAACTCCCTTGCGAAACTCCCTGTTAGCAGCCCCTGTTCGCAAAATTATTGCTACTCTCTCACTCTAGTTAAACTAAAGCTAGCGTAGATGTGTCTGCCTGCACTACAGTCACCCTTGATTTGCTGTGTAGATGTACCCTTAGAGGGAAAGGGTCTTATGGATTAATAATGTCCTGGAGCTAATTTGTATGAATCTCCCAAATCATACTTATCAAAGCTTCATTTTTTAATGGCTGGGACTCGGGCTACCCTTTCCACTTCTGTGGGTAGAGAGGCTATTGCTCAGGCAATTGACCCTAGGGGACACAAGAACTGACTTTTCAGAATCATTCTCTGTTCCCAACACAAGGATCCTGAAGAAATTCTTCCTAGGGGTTTTGGGAGGTAGGAGTGAGAGGACGCACTGTTGTGGAATTCTCTCCCTGATAAATATTTGTTGCCATTACCTGCACCACCGACCAGTGTATCCTGCTTTTGAGAGAAGATTAGACAGAAACCTGAAGATTCAGTGTCACAGATTTTCCTGCCCCATGCCCTGTGCCCCCCTCAGATATTTTCTATTTGGTGCACTTTTGCCCTAGTTCTGCAGAGAGCTACTCCTCTTTCTTCCTCTCTATTTTTTATTTGTCTCTTCTAAACCCGTTTAGGTTTTGTGGAGAGAGAGGGTGATTTTAGGAATGCAGAATGCTAGGAAGTAGAGCTCTAATGGATAGGAGAAGCATGAAATCTACATTAATGTGCTCAGTATTCTTGTTTATGTAGTCTCAAAGTTTTTCTCAGTGCATCACAGGTCTATTAATCAGGCCTTCAGTTATTTCAATAAAAATAAATTTTCTATTGCATAGTGTGGCATAAAATTAATTTTGTTGCAGAGTAGATGAGTGTCTGTGAAACCTGCCATCAAACTGAAGTTAGCTTTGTCCACAGAAAACAGATACAGATGTGAACAGCTGCACCTGATGCACAGCCCAACTCTCCTGGCTTCCATATATCTTTTCGCCCTCCCCAATATTTCCTAATACATACATAACAGCCCCTCAGTTTGCCCTGATTCTTTAAGGGTGTGTGTGTGTGTGTGTGTGTGTGTGTGTGTGCTCTCGTTCCTTCAGGCCACATTGAATGTTTCCTTTCACTGCTTTCATTACTTGTATTTGTATATTTCCATATATGGTGCTTTGCCAACACCCAGAAAAAAGGTGCTTGCTCTAAACAGTTCACTATGAAACTGAGGTGTGGTCAACACCTAAAATTAGGTTGGCCTGGCTATCTTGCTCAGGGATGTGCATTCATACCCCTGAGCGATGTAGTTAGGTTGACCTAACCCTGGTGTAGACACCATTAGGTTGATGGAACAATTCTTCTGTCAACCTAGCTACTACCTCTTCAGGGGGAGGATTTACTATAGCGATGGGAAAAACTGTTGCTGTAACAAGTGTTTATGCTACAGCAATGTAGCTGCAGCTGTGCCACTGTAGTGCATGTAGTGTAGACACTGGGTCACAGTTCAAGCAGGGAAGGTGATGAATGTCCTCTGAGATCAGTGTTGGAAGGCTTTAACTTTTTTTTAGAACAAGGTTTGGATACTTAGCAGATGAGAAGTGGGAGGTTGATTCAGGTGTGGGGGCTGGTATGAAAGAAGACACAAAACTGAGAACAAAAAAAGGAAACCAAGTGTGTGACAGTGTGCCCCATAAAGCTTTATGGGGGGTGTGTGCTTATAAATGTATGTATGACATAACTGGAATATGTTTTGTGCTGTGCTGCCTGTGCCATGTAACATATCTCTGTAAAGGTTATGGTCTACTATATCTATTCATCCTATTTGTACACATATATCATTTTCTACTTGAGGTTAAGAATATTAGGGTTACCATATTTCCACAAGCAAAAAAGAGGACACTGGGGGGGGTGGGAGGAGCCCCACCCTAGCCCCGCCCCCATCCACTCCCTCCCACTTCCCACCCCCTGATTGCCCCCCTCAGAACCCCCAACCCCCCCCTCCTGGGTCCCCTGCGACTAACTGCCCCCTAGGACCCCACCCCCTATCTAAGCCGCCCTGCTTCTTGTCCCCTGACTGCCCCCTCCTGAGAACCCCCCAC
>NW_020664446.1:52754561-52787548 GCF_002925995.2 Terrapene triunguis | reverse complement strand
GGGGCCCGAGCCGGGCCGGGCCGGGGGTGCTCGGCCGGGGCTGGTCCGGCGCGCTCGGCCGGAACCAGGGTGGGAGCCGCTGGGGCCCGAGCCGGGCCGGGCTGGCGCTGCTGGGGCCCGAGCTGAGCCGGGCCGGGGGTGCTCGGCCAGAACCAGGGTCGCTGCCCTGGGGCCGGAACCTGGGCCGGAGCCGCTGGGGCCACCGCTCAGCCCGGGCCGGAGCGAGCCGCTCGGCCAGGGCCGCGCCCCCCCGGAGCTCTCCTCCTCGCGCCCCCCCGTCCCAGCTTACCTGCTGCTGCTGCCGCCTCCCGCTTGCCCCTGCTTCTTTTCAGACTTCCCGCGAAGATCTGATTCGCGGGAAGCAGGGGAGGGGGAGGAGCAGGTGGGCGGAGCGTTCAGGGGAGGGGAGGAGGGGGAAGACAGCTGCGGGGCCGGACAGCGTGGTAAGGCTGCAAGGGATGGGGGGAGCCGGGAAGGGGCTTTGGGTGCCCAGCGGCGCTTGGCCGCCGCTTTTCTGTCTATAAATAGCCGACCGGGGGAAATCCCGGACATTTTTAGATTTTTAAAAATCCCCCCCGGACGGCTATTTATAGACCGAAAAAGCCGGACATGTCCGGGGAAATCCGGACATATGGTAGCCCTAAAGAATATGGGCTGTATACTTGCTTGGTTTCTAAGTAAGCTTTATGAGGCATTTGGTCAGTTTCTCTAGGAAGGAATTCGCAAGGTTAAGTACCTGATCAGGAAGAAACTTGGGAAACAATGCATCTTGGAATGCTCCAACCCACATAAGAAGTCTTCCTGGAGACATACAAGATACCATGTGGACAATGGCTTCGGCCTGTAAAGACTGAGTCATGCAGGGACATGTGACTTGCCCAGGTGACTCCAGAACTCCATCTTGGAGCTGGACTTTGCATAGGAGGGAGGAGGGGGGTCTCCACCCACAAGGGAAAATCTATTTAAACCCATGGGACACCCCTCCGTTTTGTCTTGAGCTGGCTAAAGAAGGAGCCTCTCCACCCCCCAGGATATGTGAAGGAAACTGGAACAAAGACAGTAACTACAGGGGGCGTGAGTGATTGCTGGACCCAGGCTAAAAGGAGATTAGTTTGTAAAAGGGAGCATTCTGGAACTGGTGAGGATCTTATCTGTATTCAGTGTTTGATTAGATATAGATTTGCGCATTTTATTTTATTTTGCTTGGTGACTTACTTTGTTCTGTCTGTTACTTCTTGGAACCACTTAAATCCTACTTTCTGAATTTAATAAAATCACTTTCTACGTAGTAATTAACTCAGAGTATGTATTAATACCTGGGGGAGCAAACAACTGTGCATATCTCTCTATCAGTGTTATAGAGGGCGAACAATTTATGAGTTTACCCTGTATAAGCTTTATGCAGGGTAAAACGGATTCATTTGGGTTTAGAGCCCATTGGGAGTTGGGCATCTGAGTGCTAAAGACAAGCACACTTCTGTGAGCTGTTTTCAAGTAAACCTGCAGCTTTGGGGCAAGCAATTCAGACCCTGGGTCTGTGTTGGAGCAGACGGGAGTGTCTGGCTCAGCAAGACAAGGTGCTGGAGTCCTGAGCTGGCAGGGAAAACAGGAATAGAAGTAGTCTTGGTACATTAGGTGGCAGCTCCCCAGGGGGTTTCTGTGATCCAACCCGTCACAAAGTGTACGTAGGAGAGACGGTGGGGGGATAAACTGACTGAGCAGCCCCCAAGATAGTGAAACCACCACAGTGCCATTATGCAGAAGGACTCTAACTCCTGCATATACCATATAGGCCAGTGTGGAGGGGGTAGCTTAGGGAGGGCGTTTGACCACTTAACTTGCAATTATGCAGTTAGCAGCCATTTACTGTGTGTGGCTAAGGCCTTGTCTAGGTACAAAGTTGTATTGGTTTAACTAATTGTATGGCTTTAAAAATGATTTAGCTAAACTAATGTAGACCCCTGTGTGTATCAATTCCTTGATATAAGCCAGGTTTAAATTGAATTGTGTCATCACAGGATTTACATTGGTTTTTAAACTGATTTAAAGTTGAAGGGGTATAACTTTGAATATAGACACGACCTAAGCATCATCCTTACTCCTTCATGGGTCAGTGGTTAGAGTGCACTCTGCTAACACCTGAGTCGCTCCTAACACAGCCCTTTTGCTCAGGTGTTGTGCAGTGGCGAGGTAGGACAATTCATTCCCAGTGCAATATTAGGCACCTGTTAGTGGATTAACAGTGGACTTCAATTTCCAGTGTTCCCATTGCATAGCTTTCATGGGCACTGAATTCAATGATAAAACATGAAAAAACACCTGAGAAGTACTCCTGAACCTTAAAGACTTGGGAGAGCTGTCATTGATGTGCAAAGGAATAAAAACAAAAGGGAGTTTTTGTTTCCCTTCCTGGAAGATAGCTGGACTCAAAGTGACTGACTGGATGCTCGAGTCCTCTGCCTCGTGCGTTGTGGTGGTGACAGTAGGTGAGCAGAATTATATCCTAATGGCTGCTGCATTTTTGTTAAGCAGAGTCCCATGGATATTCTGACAGTGAACCTATGACGAGTTGTTCTCTGGATCATAACAAATGTTTTCTAATCCCACATTTGATTTTTAACACACATCTACTTGACCAAAGGCTGCTCACATGCTGATACACGTAACCCACACGTTTGGGTCTTTGAAGCAAATGTTTCCTATAAGCCTTAGCTTCCACCTCAGGGTACCACAGGGTGTTTATAAAATGTCTGACATAGTTTTTATGTGATACTTTGTTTACATGACACTGAATACAATAGCATCCAGATGTTTTATACTCCTACCATTTGTAGCATCTAGGAAATCCCTTTGGACCCAGTCCTCGAAAGTGAATGTCTGCTGCTATTTCAGTGAACACCCTCTACTTTCACTGAAACTCTATGGATCAAGACCCAGCTTCTGGCCTCTTGCATTTCTGTGGGAGTTGTGGGTACATGGCACTTCACAGGAACAAGCAGTAAGATTCCCTCACTTTCCCCCATGCAAAAATTTGATGTCCATTACATCAACCTTGCACAGTCAACTAAACCCATGCTTAAAGGGGCACTGCTAAACTTTTAAAAGTCAATCTCTTTTTGGGTTTTGAAGACTGTAGAATAGAAAATGTGTCCAGGTGTCCAATGATGCATGTCCAACATTTTAAAACAAAACACTTGCAAATCCATTCCTCCTCACTTTCTTGCCAAGATTCCAGCACCGAATTCCATGCTTCCAGGATGTAATTGTAAATGGCAACATTAATATCTAAATCCTGGCCAAAGCACTGTTTTGGCTCTCCGGCTAGTAAAAAAAAAATCTTAAAAATAGACACTACCAAAAAAAGCTTTGCTATCCACCTTTAAGAGAATATTAATTATGAGGTTATCACAGTGGGAAAGGTTACAGTTCAGGACTCAAGCCTGCCTACCAGTAATAAAAGTATCTTGTAAATGAGTCTTACCATTGGCTCTAAAGAGGCCCATGGTTACTTAGGTTTTACACCAGGGTAACTGAGATCGAAATCTGTTCCTAGACCTCCGCAGTATACCACAGTAGGTTTAATATGTGAACTAGTTCCCCTTTGTGTCTAGATAGAGGCATATTTTTTTCTCCAGAGGGAAAAAGTGAAGGTATTTTTCTTTCTTAAAGCCTTTTTTTTGCTTCTTGTTAATGAAGATTCCTTTGACTCCAGAACTAGAATTTTGTATTTTTTATAGAATTAGTTTTTTTAACTCAAAATTATTTCTTGGCTTTTTTTTTTAATAAAGGGTGCAATTTTTTTCTTAATTAAAAGACTGCTGGATTACAAGGAAACAGGTAGAGAGTTCATATTTGGGTACTAATGTGAACCATGGACAGTTTCACTTTGTGAAATTGTGTCTTTTTTGCTATAACTCCCTGCCCGAGGTGGGGGTGGGGGAAGTATTTTTTAATTTACAGCACTGAATTTACATAATGAGCACAATTACATATAATTATGTCATCTCATAGCTGAAACTTGTAATTACAGCATTACACTTTGTAATGCTATCTAAAATCCATATGAAACTTGGTGGAAAAAATATATTGGCTACACATAGTAGATAAGTTTTAAAATAGCAAAAGCAATTAAGGCCCAATCAATTGCCTTTTCGGCACTAATTTCAATGGAGATGGGATCAGAATTTGCTTTTTTAGTCCAGCAAAATGTTTTTTTTTTCCTGTTTGAATCTGAAAAACCAAAAAGGTGTCTGAATCCTGTAACTTGGGTGAGGTAAAATTTGGGGTGGGTGCAAGGGGAAAAATGGAAGTGATGCTTGCATTTCAGAGAATTGAAATAAAAACACATTTGAGGACACAGTGGGCTATATTCTCTATTCCCTTATCTCCCCCACCCCCTGTTTTTTTTAAAAAACATGAGTGGATAGTCAAAGTTTGGGACCCTTGGGATGATCCACTTGTGAGTAGAAAATGTTAATGAAGAGTGGTATTTTCTTCTATGCAATCTTACTTTATACATTCATTGTAAATAAGCATTAGCATACACTGGTGATTTGATATCATGGAGGTACAGGGCCAAAGCAGCATTTGGGAACCATTAAAGGTCTTTTGTGCTGCTAAGGGCTGAATCCGGCTGAAACTGACACATTTTAATAAGTTCATAGAATGGGTGTCAAAGATTGTCAAGTGGGTTGCTCAAGGCACTTATGTTGTGTCATAGTTGTGTGTGGCCATTCTTGTTCTGAAATATTCCACATGTGCATCTGTGAAACTTCCCCATAAATGGGTGTTGGGGAGGGGGACAGGAAACCACCTTCACATGACTAGGACTCTGCCTGACTAATTTTATGCAGGTAATTTTTCAAAATTCCATGTCGAGGGCTCATACTCTGTATTTTTGGCTCACTCACACTCTGATTAATGTGCTGCTGGTCTTCCAAGCTAATATCTGAGACCCGATTTTTCTCTTTACAGTGGTGTAAATCCACTGACTTCATTGATTTTTATGCCTGGTATCAGTGAGGAATTGGGGCTATTAATAATGGAAAATATTCAGTGCAGGGTTTTCTGCGTTCTGAACCACAAAGCACACTGGGCAAGAGATGGGAAATTTGTTTTTTTTTTTTTTTTAATATCAGGGTGAAAAACCCAAAAGGTTCTAGCTATCCAGTGTTGGTAGCTAATCCCTTTTAAAAGCAATGACAGTTGCTTGCAGTCTTCTAAAGGAAGCAAATCTGGCCCAATTCCACCTTCTGACAACCCTCTCTTCTGTTGCCTTCTGAGAGCTTCTTTTGCCTTGTCAGTGCAAGGTCAAAGCTTGATCTCCTAGTGAGTTATCTTGTGACAGATAATCTTGTTCACAGGACTGTCTTTCTGCAGCACAGCCTTGTCAATAGCCCTCGCTTTGAAGAATGCTTCCTGTGATTCATTTTGCAGTTGCCACCCAGTTACATATAAATGGGCTTTCTCAGGCAGATGATGGCTGTGCTGAATTCCATAGCAGTCAGCATACATAATTTCTGAGCAAAGGTGGACTCTCCAAAAAGGGGCTGGGTTTTTTGCTAATAGTCACAGAGGAAAAATGACACACTGGGGTTTTGCCCCTCTCCCTTCCCCTTCTCCACTGCAATCATCCCCTAGTAACTGGCTACAATATTAGGAGGAATATGATACGAAGCCATTGTCCATTAGCATGTGCACATGGAGGTGTATCTATCAGCTCCTTGTGTGACAACTTCAGGATAAACTGGGTGCCTATTTCTATCTCTTCTGAGTAGATTAGATCATAAATAGATTGGGGCAGGGGAGGGAAGGAGAGAGAGAGAGCTCAAGGCACATGCAGAACTTTTTTTTTTTTGGGAGGGGTATAGTTAAAAAATTATGGTTCAAAGTAATCTTCTAACAAATCGGGTTGAAAGCCTTTTGTGTTTGACCAAAATACCACAATGGGGAACAAATGATAGACACAATTAACTCCACAGATGTAATTAGATAAAACACACTGCTAGACCATATGTTCTGAGAAATGCAGCTGAGAGTTTTATGTGAGAGAAATGTAAATTGTGTTGTTAATTATTCATAGACACAAGTGATCCAAGATGTATGTTTGAAATATCTGGGTTTGGTTTGGTGTATTTTCATTGTTTCTGTGAAGATTTGACACAACTTTTCTTTTCATGTTTTTTGGGAGACACTGATTGAATAGCCCTTATTTAATATTTAATGCTGGCTGCCAATTCATCGCCCCTGTGAATTTGGTTAAAACATATACACACCCATCATAATTAAGATGATTGTGAGGGGGAGGGAAAAGTTTTCATCAAAGAATATAAGCTGAATGTGTAGACTGCTGTCAATCCCTTCCCCTCCACCTTAAATAGAGCACAGGGCTGGGAGGAACCTGCCCGTGAATTGCTGTGTAAACTCCAGCACATTGGTTAACCATTCTATGTTTGTTCTTCATGGATGAATATAAGGATCCTATAGGAGGAATGCTTGTGGGAATTGTTTTCAGAACATCTTTACATTCAGATGTAATGTGCTGGGGAAGCCAAAGGGAGAGTGAGTGATTAATTATTAGTGATTGTGACTTAGACTATGTACTCGTGCAAGGGACTAGGAGGAGTAAGAATGCTGCTTATACCGCTTGGCAAGCTATCCTGACCTGGGGCCGGGTATGCAGGAGTAAACAGCTACACCCCTGCTTACTCACTCCCTGGAGTAGGTGGGTGGGGAGTTGGATGGAATGGGCTGATCCTTGTCTATCCTCCCACTTCTTCCTTAATTCACTGCTCTGTGCAGCTGAGCTTGCACATGGGGTATTATAAAAATTCCTTTCTTGCTTCTCCTTGCTGCAAGGGGTAGTGACTATGACTCAGAAGAATGTCTCTGAATTATAGTGTATCCCATGGCTTATCCTGGGATGGTGCAGTTTATGCACCACTACCCATTGCTCAGGGCTGTGCTTAGAGTGAAAATCTAGCTCATTGAAATTTGTAAAACACAATATTTTTTTTCAGAGACAATTAAGTTCCAATATCATATATCCTCTGTTCCCTAATTCTTTATTATTGTTAGGATTTGCAGAATTTCTTTTTATTAAGAATTAGTCTGCATCATTTGCTTATTCCCGTCACAAATTGAAGATTGATACCCGAATTGGCGGCTGTGGAACTCTTGATACCCATCTGTTTGTAAGGGTAAGGGTAATAAACTGAAGTGAGCAGATGAACACATGAGGAAACCAAGATCTGGTGTTCATGTAAGTCTCTCTCTAGTAACATACAATGACGGAGAGGAGCAATAGAGACCATTAGAGCTAGGTGAACTCTCCAAAAGGAACACGTCTGAACATTTGCATGAATAAAACCCTTACATTTCCTGTAGTACTTACAACTTCATTTATTTTTGCAAACATTCATACCAAAAATTTTCACGTTTACTTGCAAGAATTCTCAGGGGAAGTGAAAGTTTCTTGAATTATCTTCACATGAATAAAGGTTCATGTCAGAAGTGACTTCACATTCATTTTGAAATCTTTAATTACAAGAAGGGAAATCCAAGTTTAAATCATCCAATAAGGGGATAGAAAGAATGCCAATAGTGAAAGGGAAAACTTTCTGAACTATCTGAGGCTGAAGTAAGTTCATATAGTGTTCAATGAAAACTTACACTGATGTTTACAGACATCTGTTGTGTTTGCAGAGAAGTCTCAAACATGTAAAGGCTACATTTGCTGGATAACTTTATTCATTAGAAACAGATCACTCAGCTGTAGATACTAAATAAAGACTTCTCCTATTCAATATGTCTTTCAAAGTCTTATTATGTGAAAGAGTGCAAAATTCATTTGTACAGTGACAAAAAGGTGCTTTTGGAACTTCCCACTTACAGCTTTTATATTTTGTTTTCCAAGTGGCAATACATTACTTCCCTGACCTGCCATAATATTGACAGTCGATCATGCTGTTATTTCACAGGAGATCATGCCAGGCTACTTTGTAAGAAAGATGTGCCATAATAAAGCTACATTTTATATTCAGAGACAAGTATGTGAGCACCAGGCTCTCAGACCAGATGCATTACTTGAATTTGGGTTCACTAGTGGTTTAAGGGAGGCTATAGGTCAAGCATGGCCCAGGCATGGTTCATGATGGAAGAAGGTAATTCTGGGAGTTCTAGTCTTCAGAAAGACACCGAGAATTGTAGGCTGTTTCAAGGCATGCTGGAAAGAGTGCCAGGAATATAAGGAGCAGCTGTGCTCAGAAGAAAGGGAGGCCTGGACGAGGCAGACCAGGGTGTAGTGCTACTCCAAGAATGCTGTGGGAAGAGTCTGTGAAAAGGACCTTGCAAGCTGTCTAGAGACAAGCAGGAGAAGAGAAAGGAACCCTGGGAGGTATAAAGTGTGTGAAGGAGAAGACCTGAGGCAACACAGCAATGGTGTGGGTTTGAACCTATCCACCTTTGTGCTTGTTTAGGGGGGCAAGCCAAAGCATCTAGTGGGAAGAAGTCCCCTTTGCTCCTCTGCATTGACAGGGGTGAAAGCTATGACCTAGGGAGAAGCCAGAGGCTGTTTAGCCCTGCATCAACAGGATAGAAGATTGTTATCCTGGGGAGACCGAAGAACATTTTGTGACTTTTTTTTTTTTTTTTTTTAACATGGGTCTCTTTTGGTTGTCCCACAAGGCTTTGGCTAGAAGGCAAATCTCCACCTCCCCCCCCCGCCCCTCCCCAACAGAACATCCAACTCTTAAACTGTGTAGTGTTAGCAACACAGCCAGTTGGTCTCATCCATACCGGCCTAGTGCAGGACCAAGTGTTGGTCTCATCCATACCGGCCTAGTGCAGGACCAAGTCCTCTTAACCACTGCTTCTATTAGTGAGATGAGAACATCATCGGACTTTAGTTAATGTGGGGCTGATGAGTGTGGCGGGGGATAGTATGTTAGTCAAGTTCCACTTTCCACTGATCTCACTACTACCTGCCATGAAATAGTATTCCCTAGTCATAATGTATTAAGAGATTCCCCCTCCCCTCACAGCTGTACTATGCTCTTACATTTGCTCTGCTGGCTCCTAAAAGACTCAACACTAACTTCTCCAATGTGTTCATTCTGTTAATCAGTTAGAACCTGGTCAAAAGCCCAGTGAAGTGAGTGGAAGAACTTCCATTCACTTAGCTGAAGTTTGCATCTGGGCCTTAAAGAATACCTCAACTCTTCTCTTTCTTGGTCATACCAGACTCATGTAAAATACCACTAAGTGCTATGTTTGAGTAAAAGCTGGCCTGAAATATGCCAAGGATGATAAATCCTGATGCATTATGGCCTGTTGGATATGTAATACCAAGAACTGAATACAGTCAAATGTCCAACATAGGAAAACCTTCATGTTTCAGATGAAGTGGCAATCTCAAAATCCAGGTGCATAAATAAAACTGCAACTTGAAATAGGAGCAATTTTTAAGAAAATCTGTTACATCACAGAGGGACTCACATATGCAAATCTGTCTCCTACATCTCCTTGAATTTAAATTAGGCACAAATGCCTTCAACACCATTTTACAATGATTTCCTCTCCCCTTGAACAGATGCTGATAATTTACTTTCTGTTAGGGATAACAGATAATGGACTAAATACACTGTCCTACATCTTATTCCCTGTGTGACCTTGAGAAAGTGGCTTCAGTTCTCTGTTCTCAGTTTCCCTATCTGCAAAAGGGCAAACAGCTCCCTTTTGGGGGAGTTTCTTGTGGGAATAATAACTTCTGAGAATGCATCTTTGGAAAGTATTTTCAATGCTTTGGGTAAAATGCATACAGTGCATCACATTTTAAAAATCTATTCTCATTCATCCTTCTTTCTTGTGCACTAGACAATTGCTCCTCCTATTTTTTTATTATAGGTTGGGGTGATTTAAAGCTAACAAATCTTTCAACATGACAGGGTGTACTTGATGATCTGTGCACATAAAATGGGTTCTGTCTATCAGGGTCTTTAGAGAATTATATATATGGTGGAAGTATTTACTCCAGGCAAAGCTAATATTAAATAAAATTACTGTCAGTCAGTTTTCAGACACTTCTACAATATGGGGAGCTGTTATGACTGGGTCATGTATCCTTGTTTGTTGATGTCAAATTCTGATGGATTGTGTGTGAATAAACTGAAAGAAAAATATTAAACACCTATTATAAGACAGCCAAACTTCAGTGGACTATGAAAGAGTATCTAAGGGTAAAATGCATTATCTAAAGTAAATATAGCTGCTCACATCAGTGTATGTGAAATCCAATAGTGTTCCCCTCCCCCAGTTGTAAAGGAAGTATTGAGATCAATCAGGTAGGCTGAGCATAGATTGAAATAACAAACCTTGACCTAGCAGAGGTACCATGCTATTCAAGATTCAGCTTTGGAACCTGAAGTTCTGATGCATTCATGCTGGGGTGAGTGGAGGCATCTTCCAAGGAAGCCATAGATGTGGAAGATTTCAGAGAATAATCTACTTGCACCCAGATGGAATGAGAAAGGAGACTAAGTCGACTGGGCTCAGATGTGAAAATGACTTAACAGTAAGGAAGAAGGGGAGCCAGAGAAAATGAGGATGTAGAAGGGCTGGGGTGGAGGAAAGACAGATGACTGAGGGAAGTTTAGAGATAGCAGGATGAGAACCGGAGGCCTATTTAAGTGGAAGCAGGAGACCAGTTCAGGCTGGAAACCCAAACATGAAATCACTTTTCTCATGTCCATTCATACAAATTGCTTAGTTAGAAATAAATTAGTCTCCTCTGTTTGGCCTAGGATCTAAACTTTGGGGTTCCATGTGGATGAAGCAATATTTACATGTCAATGGGAATTACCCAGAGCCAGTACTAGCCCACTGTGGGCCGTTGGCCAAAATATTTTGAGTATCCATTCCCCCTCACCCACTCCCTAAAAATACTAGTTGCGTTACTTCCACAAACCTCAAAATATACCAACCCAACACACACATTACCAAATGATGGTTTTTGGATCACTTTCATTTAAAACATATTTTTGTAAATTACTGAAATAGCTCAAAGTCAAAACTCCGATTAAACCTAATAAAAAAACATCCCCATGAATCAGGATCCTGTTGAGCTGCTTGGGGCCCTAAGCAATTGTTTAGTCCACTTATGCCTAGTGACCTCTGGAGTAACCCATCTAAGGTAAATATTACTCTGCAACCTGAACATATAACCTTCTACTGTCCATACCGCAGGCTTCCTACACAACTCTTTACTGTTGCTTTCCACTTCTGTCACTCATTTAAAATATGCTTCAGGTCAGCACTGACTAAAGAAAAACTATTATCCAATGGGTTTGTGACATGTGTTGAGTATAGGACACTGGATAGGCAGCTCTCTTTGAAATTTGTATAAATTGAAATGAAGGAATAAATACCTGAGCAGGTAAGATCCATATCCATGACACTAGCCTCCTTACTGAAAATGCAAAACTCTGAAATAGCTAGATGTTGTAGAGCGACACGAGAGCTCATTGTAAGATCAGGGCACAAGTCATTTCAGACTTTTGTGGCTGTTTGCTACACCCTTAGCTGTTTGGTTTTCATCATGTTGTACAGAGAGCTTAGCATCACAGTATTGAGTAACACCATCGCTGGGAGATGCCCAATGAAATTGCAATGCTAAAAATGTAGAGCATCCTTCAATGTGGTTATAAGCAGAGAGGGTTCTGAACTAAATCTTGTGCTTTATGTAATCAGATATACAGAGTCTTGAGACCAATTTTTATTTGTTGTGAGTAAATTTTAGCGCTCATGAAAGTGAGAGACTGATCACCCTCATTAGAGCTAGAAATAAAGCAAGCACTGTGCAACCTTCCTTTTTTTACTGTTCTCTCAATGCATCTTATTCATGAGCTTATTCACAATTCAGTATTCCAGTCCTGGGCTTTTATGGCATCAAGACTGCATGTGAGTAGTGGTTTTGTGATGTGATATTTGATCCTGCAGTCTTGAACGTCCACTGAATCAATGAGAGTTCCATCAAGTTTTATCTTCAGATATACTTGGAGGGTCAAGCCTACAGGGGCTAAGTCTGAGGTTCCTTAACTACCTTTAAAAAAAAACATTCTGATGGGCTAAATGGGACCAATATCTAAATGTGAAAGGCCATCACTGTTCTGTTGTGCCACCTCTCTACCCCTTGCTTTTTAAAAGGGATAAATATATTCTAGGGATGTGGAAAGATGAGGCCATATTCGTGTTTGCTTTTGCAGAGCACAGTGACATTTCTATTCTAAAAACACTTTCCCAATAAAGTTAAATTGCATGTTTCAGTCAAAAGGAAAGCTGAAGTGGGGGGAGAGTTCCAAGCTTGAGTACTAGGGGTCTTTCATTATTACTCCCATCTGGTAGGCCACTATGAAGCTGGAGGTTGGCTCAAGGGACATTTAAACTGATCCAAGAAAGAGGGAGCAAGAGGCTGGGTATAGGGAGACAAGTGGGCCCTTCTAGTTAACTGGTTGACTCTTTTCATTTATTGGGCAAATTGTTAGTGTCACTGAAGCCCAGTTCAAAGGGGGGTGCAGGAGAACCCTGTCCAGGGAAGTTAAGGGAGCTTGCTATGACTGTTTCATTCTTATTACAATACGGTTGCTTCTTCAGTTACTCAAAAAAGCTTTTGTGTCTGTATATTCCTTCCATGCAACAGTATCCTTAAGAATGTCCAACCTAAGCTCTGGTGCATTACCATTAACTGGGCAGTGTTTTTTCTGTTTTAATTATGCATCATATCCTAAACTAGTGACATGAAAATGGAGGTTCAAACAACAATGAATTTAGAAGAAACTAAAACAATAATAAGTATGCCCTTAAAGCCCGGGTTGAAGCTTTGTTTCATCAAAAAGCTCTTCAGTGCATACCACAGTATATATTAATAAATATCTTGCATATGGCACATCACAGCATAAGAGAATGTTCAAAGTAGCTTTCATAATTTATTTTTTTTGGCTAGAAATTGCTAGAGACCAGCAGACACTTTAAAAGCTACATTTTTTACTCATTTTTGTTCAGCAGATTTACTGGGCGACATCTAATTTCACATTCTCAATGCAATTTGTAACTACTATTTGGTTTCATGAGAAGCAATTGGGATGAATTTTCAGGTTGACACTAAGGCAGCTGGGTGATGTGCATTGCTGGGAAAGTGACTATATATAATAACTAATCCTCCTCCCAGAGTTCTGAAGATTTTGTGTGTGTGTGTGTGTGTGTGTGTCAGTGACAAATTTGGCTTGTCTCTCTTGAAGCAGCTACATTTCCTTTGCAGTAGAGAATTGCTGCCAGCCCATCAGACTATTTCCTGGCTCTTTTCTGGGGTGGTAACGTGCATGATTCTTAACTCCTTTTGCTGGTGAATAGGAGATTCAAATCTTTTCCACTTAAATAACAGTGGGAACTGCATGAAAACAGCATTCATCTTGAGAGATTTGCCCCTTTTTAAGTCATAAAACCAACACATTACTTATTTGGGATCTTAAACAATACCTCATTAATAAGAGTTGGCAATTTACTCAAGTCAGACTTCAGATATAAAGAGTATAATGCACTAGACTAATATATGGTAACCTTTAGGACACTTTTTTTGCTTATACCTTACCACTTTTTTTGCTTTTGGTACTGCAATTTTCAGGTCTCTGGCACATCTCTGATGTCAAAGGCCAGCTGTGGACTCTGAGTTATATAATGTGTATTTACTGAAAAATTAAAATGACAATTAGCTTGTGATGAGGGCAGACTACAAGGACCAGAAGTTCAGCTTCTGATCAGTTTGAAAAATGTGTTTTTTTCTTCTTCTTTCCCTCCCACATCTTTTCCTGATAGTCATTAATCTTCTAAGTGTAGCACTAATCTTTGACAGCAGAAGCCTTTTGTATGTGCATGGATGTGAATGATCTTTCTCAGTGTTTTTCTCACTAGATAATAGGTTCCATGAGAGGATTTGCCTCCAGTGATGGCTATGTGGTCTGACTGAAAACACCAGTTATACTGAATTCAGCTCCCCTCTACCCTCTCTGGATTTTACTGTATTATAGATGGAGCACTTCTACTGAAAAAGTAGCGACACTATGGCATCAAAACAGAGGTATGGGCGATGATCCACTAGTCTGTCACCTTTTAAGGCATGGCTTCAAGTATAAAAAGATAATCAATTTGTGTCCATTGAGCTGATCTTGCAAAGGTAGCTGGCTTGTCCTCCACTGCCCCCACAATGCTGGGGCCAGTGCGGAGGTCAAAACTGGACATTGGTGCAAGTTAGAGCAGCCAGAGGATTGCTCTAATTTATGCCAGTTGAAATTGTCCATTAGGGACCTGTTTGCCCTGATAGGATTTGGCAGAGTGAATTGCACTCCAGCTCTGGTTCCACCCCCATCCTTCATCTCCAGACAGGCTTTACTCCAGCACAGGATTCCCTAATGTTGGGAACCTTAACTGCTCCTTCAGGGCAGCATTAAAGTGATGTTGTAGGGCTTCTGGAGTACAAAGTTGGTTTAGAGGATCTGATCCATTGACTGTTTCATTGGTTTGGCCTCAGTATAGTGGGTGCAGATGATATTGTCCAGGATTCAATCTCACATGCAGAATCATGCAAAATAAGTTTTTCTGTATTTCAACAGATATTTTCTGAGTACATGATCCTAGGCAAGACTAGATCAGTCCTGCAAAGAAAACTTGCTACAAATACAGCATTTTGCCACGAAAGACTAATTTTTTGCCTTTAAATACTGCCTTCTGCTTTCATTAAGATGGGAACAAAAATATTTTGCTTTTGTCTTTGTGCTAAAGTCCAAGGAAACGAATCTCTGCCCCCGCACAGAGATCTACATGCAGCTGTTACTGCATCTCAAGCCTGACCTTTAATAATGCCCCCGCTTGTGTGGTTTTGTGGGAGTAATGTTGAATAGTGTCTGCTAATGGCACCAAATTTTGTCAATTTGTCTGATGCTTTTGTGATGTGGATAAAAGGGCCCAAAGAATAATTATCTTCAAACTCACTTTAACTGTGAGGATTTGAACCCACCTCTACTGGGATTTGACCTAATTGCCTTGCTGAGTTCCCTTTGTAAATATACTTTCATGAGCACTGGATTTTGCAGAGCCTTAGAGTAACTTAAACTGGTTTGATTTTTAGGATGGGTCAGGAAGAAAAAGTAATATAGGAATACTACCAGTGCATTCAGCAGTCTTAATTGGTAAACAATAGGGCTGTAACACTTTTATTTTGATTATATTCACTAACTGAGTAATTATAATTTTAATTGATATGTATGAACAGGTGTTTACACTGAAAGCAGTTTCAAACTGGGATGTGTTATGCTCAAAAAGTAGTTTGGGTGGTTGTTCTCATTAGCCAAACAGATGGCTGGACGTTTGCTTACCATTTTACGAGGAGAGGATTATAATTCAGCAATATTTTACATAGTGTGAAGTATTTATAAATCAATAAAAGATTAAATTTATGCTTCATAATAGTGGAGAGTAAAAGCACACAGCATGTTGGGGAATGGCATCTCACAGATAAATATCAAACTACTCTTGTAATTAACTCTTCTGGAGGGTTTACTTTGAAGTGCAATGAGGCTAGAACATTGTCATACTCAGGAGAATGCAGAAGCAGACCTTATCTTGACTGATGGATTTTAGTACCTAGCTCCGGGTACCTTGCATTTATCAATTTCATTCTGTTTTGTTGCTTTTATTTAATGGACACAGGCTTCCCTGCCAGGCTGTATGTCAATGGGGCCCATGCTAAACAGTTGACTTGTGTGCTCTGGCCTGGTTGAAGAAGAGCTTGTGTGGGGCTCCCAAGACCCTTAACTCTAGGTTACTATTTGTCTCAAAATCCCATCCTTTCTTAACCCGCTAATGCACTGTCGGAGTGTTACTCTATTTGTGAGGTGGAGATTGCCGAACAGCCTTGTGACGGGTTTGGTCACAGAGACCCCCTTGGGATTGTCATCTGATGTGCTGAAATTACCTCTGAGCCCATTTTTCCTGCCCGCTTGGGACTCCAGAACCCTGCCTTGTTGAGCCAGACATGCTAGCCTTCTGCAACACAGACCCAGGGTCTGGTCCACGCCCCCAAAGCTGCAGGCTTTAAATGAAAACAGCTCAGCAGGTTACTTATCTCCAGCACCCACACACCCAGTTCCCAATGGGATCAAACCCCAAATAAATCCATTTTACTCTGTATAAAGCTTATACAGGGTAAACTCATAAATTGTCCGCCCTCTATAACACTGATAGAGAGAGATGCACAGCTGTTTTCTCCCCCAGGTTTTAATCACTTACTCTGGGTTTATTAATAAACAAAAGTGATTTTATTAAGTATAAAAAGTAGGATTTAAGTGGTTTCAAGTAATAACTGACAGAACAAAGTAAGTCACCAAGCAAAATAAACCAAAACACGCAAGTCTAAGCCTAATACATTAAGAAACTGATTACAGGTAATATCTGGGGCTGAGGTGGGAGATAGGCATCCAGGCCCCTACAGGGAGGCAGCAGTGCACATGCCCAGGGGTAGATACGTAAGCACCTGAGGAACTTTTACTGAAAAGATGTAGGGGGTTGAGCAACTTCGGACACTTACAGGGTACAGCGAGAATCTTGTGAATCACAGTGCAGCCTAACACTGGCACTTAAATTCACCAAAGTACTTGGGTATCGAGGCCATAGACTTTTTGCCAGAAAGAACCTTCAGATCATCTAGTTTGAGCTCCTGTATATCACCGGTCACCAACACCACTCAGCACCAGCACACTAAACCCAACAACTGAAATTAGACCAAAGTATTACAGCCCTCGGGAGACTAAACGATTATGACCCACAGGAAGGCAATAAGAGGGATGGACATGCATCGGTGCCTGAGACCTCTGCAATGGAAGGGAATTGATTGAGTTGCGGTGATGACTTTTGCAATACTACTGACCCAATGAATGACCTTCTGTTGGTTATCCTTTAATTCTATCTCCATGCATGCAAATAAACTGTGTTAAGTAAACTGCACTTGTTTTTGCGTCTTGTATGTAAAGAGCAGTTGATGAAGAATTTGATGAGGAAATTTTGGGCGACATTTCATAGGGACCGAGAACTAGCCTGCTCCGTAATCTTTTAATTTTTTAAAAAAAATATTCGTTGTTTCTCTTACCTCATTCTGAGTTATCAGGGATATATTAGCTGAAAATCAGGCCTTTTGTTTCTAGGGCAATGATACATGGGTTTTAGGTTCCCTTGTCTTCAGTGGAGCACCTTCTGATTTACACTAGTGTAAGACTGATCAGAATCATGCCCAGGATCTCTGCTTTTTGTGGCCAAATGATCTTTGATACAGTGTGAATTTAGCACTGATCTGAGGGCAAAGTTCAGTCCTTTTATCAGTTTCTGGTACTAATTTCCCCACCTGAATTCATCCAGTGTATTTGCCATTGCAGTCATTTCCAAAACAACTGACTGAAGTACCCAAAACAGGAGTTAGACTTTTTAGGTGGGGAATGAGCAGGTTGAGCTCTTAAGAAATGTAAGCGTTCTCAAAAAAGAAAGCTTATGTTGCTTTCTTAAATGACCCTGGTAATGAAATGCCAAGGAAGAAAAAACAAAACAAAAAGACCAAATGCCCTATGAAATAATGTTTTTCAAACTCTTCTGAGACATAAAGCTGCTCAGAGTTGAATTCCTTAAAGGACCCTATGACAAATAAGGTGGGGGCAAAGTTTCAGCTATGGCTTAGACTTGGAGACACCAGTGCATCAATTTTTAGCTGGGGCACTGTAACCTATCTTAGTTCTATATGTTTTCATTAGTGAAAGTGTCTCTTAGTGCTGTGCTCTGGCTGCTCAATATAATCTTGTTGTTCCTCCTTTGTGGCCCACTTAGGTTTGGTCTACACTATCAATTTATGTTGTTATAACTACGTTGCTCAGGGGTGTGGATTTTCCTAATCCCCAGTGTAGACAGAGCTATGTCAATGGGAGGGCTTCTCCCGTTGACGTAGCTGCCATCTCTTGGAGGTGGAGTACCTACACTGATGGGAGAAGCCCTCCCATTGGCGCAGGTAGCGTCTTCATGAAGCGCTACAGGAGGAAGGAGCAGCACTGTATGTGTAGACAAGCCCTTAGGGCATGTGTAATATATAATCTGAAGCAGTTGCACCACCTCGTTCCTTTGTCTGGAATAAATACTTTGTTAAATAAGCAGCTATGAATGTGCCACAGAATTGGGTGCAGATACATTTATTTTAATATGAATATACCTTTTCTCTTTTGATGAGTTTGTGCAGTGTCCCAACTGGTACAGGCACCATTGATCATGAGAGCTGTGTCTGAACAGCAATGCTGTTAGATAGCTTGTGTTCTTACTCAGTCTTTGCAGCTGAAACTCAGGATTATTTTACTCCAGCCAGATTGCAGTGCATACTCAGAGTGCATCTAAAATATGTCGCCTCCCCCTCAGCATTTTGGTGCCAAGAAACAGGACGCTTTCATGCTAGCCACTAATGCAAAAGCATTATTGTTTCTGAGCTGGATTCCTCCCGGACTCACGGTGCCAAAGAGTTAAGAGCAGTAAATCACGCCAACAAATTTTCTTATGTTTTAGCTGTAATAAAAAAGGAGTTTTTATGTCCTGCACTTGAAAGAAACGGCAAAAGCAAATGCTAAAAATGAGTTGTTTCAGTCAAAATATGACAAACAGTACATTTTTCTAAAACTCTGTTACAAATCATTCTGTCAACAAACGGAAAGAACTTGGCCTTCTAAAGGGGATGATTGCCATGGTAACAATATAACAGATACTTCATTTTCCCCCAATCCTTTATTCATGTCATAAACGGAGTAGGAGGCCATTCTTCTTCTACTGGAGGAGGAGGAATATTTTCATCAAGGCCTGTTGCCTCCTGCAAGATCTTCACCAACTTGGCACATGGCAGGGAAAGAGCTGATAGGGCAGGTGTTTGTACAGTGTGTCTATATGTGTACAGAGACTTAGTGCAGTAAGATATGGGACCCAACACTGTGTAAAGCATTTTAAAAAGTCCATAATGATTTATGAATTGCTGCAGGGAAAACATCGTGATGCTTCTGTGTACAAGTGCTGGAAGATAAAAGCCAACTTTCTGCAAAGCTGGTAATCTTTATTTCCCATGGTGAATTTCTCATCTTTCAAGGGCCCAAAGCTAATAAACACACACCTGGCTCCTTGAATCACAATTTGTGTATTGAAGCCTCTCAATGGTAAGCTGCTGCACTAGAGTGGGGAAGGTTATTTTACTATTAACCTTCTTTTTGCTTGTATTTTATAAGCATCTCCTTGCATTTCATCTGCAGCTCTGATGGGCCATCTGTAGCAGTCTGATCATTTGCCCTCCCTTTCCCATATCTGTCGTATGCACCAGTGATGCCACTCTTTTAAACTTCGGTCCTTTTGGACAATCCATAATGTATAGGATAGGGAAGCCAGTTCAGACTGGAGGTGGATCTGCATCAGAACTCCTCAAATCCAGCATCACACTTGGATTTGGCTCTGAAAGAGGGACTGAATTCAGGCCCCTCTCTCTAGTTTTGTTTAAAATGATCCCACCAAAGCATTCATCGGAACCAGGAACAAACCTTGAGTTTGAAGTTGATAAAAGTTCAGTTAACTTTTTTTCATTTCATGTCTGCTCCTCGCTGACTCCGGTTCTGATGGGGACTTTGTGCCAAAACTACTTGAAGAAAAACTGGTCTTGGCCTGGTCTGAAGCAAGAACTTAGTGAAGAATCTCGTGAAGGGAGTCCATTGAACCACAAAAGTTTTAGGCAAAAATAGCAGTGCTATTCATGTAAATAAGCTACAGAGATCCACCCAAACATTTGGGTGTTTATGTGAATCCAACTATGATACTTTGGCATTCACCCTTCACTATGAACTAATATTTTAAAGCTATGCACTCTATATAAGCGTGGGCACAAAATTGATTATAAACCATGTAGTTTGTGCTTCAGTTCAGAGGTGTGTAAATTAAACAGATAAAAGGTGAAAATGAATTAGTTTATTAAAATTTTTGGTCAAATCACCCTTTATGAATTCCACAGAAATCAGTGGAGTTACAATCGGGATGAATATGAGCCTTTTTCTCTTCATAATGTTAAGATGTTGCTGGTAATAGAGAAAATAAGATTATTCTTGATAATGTTCTTTGAAGTGGGTTTTTTTTGTTCCTTTATTGTCAAACGCTGTGGTCAAATTTCCATTTTTTAAGCCCTTATAAATGGGCTGATTATTTTAAAAATAAAATTAAAGGGTTAAAAGTATTTTATACTTTGAGTGAAGAGGCAAATAAAAAATAAGTTCCTTGTTCTGATTTTTTTTTGTTAACAGGTGGATAATGGCTTCTGTTTAAGAATAAAAGCATGGTAGGCAATAAGGGGTAGATTTTGGGTGCTGAGCTCCCCTTTGGGCCTTTGAAAAAATCTTCTTCTTAGTCCATAATATGTTGACTAAGTTTAATTTATTTAAAATTCAGTGTAGATAACTCTGCCCCAAGTGCAATATTCAGCTTCAACCAAAGAATTTAATAGTCTGGAGTTGAATAGTTTGGCAGAGAAGCTGCTCTCCCACCAAAATACGCACCTTCATTTTCTGTGCCGCCTTCTCTCTCTCCTTCCTTATGCTCAGTGCATGTCACTTTTCTATTATCATTCCCCTCCCCAGTGACAGATCTGTCATCTAGATGTCATGTTTGCTCCTGTCACTTCTCCCAACTCCCTTTCTCTTAAAAGTGCCTCATCCTCTCAGTAGAGAAGCCATGAACTTTGGAAGGTTGCAGGTTTGAGGTGCTACTATAGTCTTTGAGGAGGTTGCTCCATTTTATGCCTCACTCTGGTTATCTATTTGTATCTCGCAATTAATAGGTTTGCCTAATTGAGACAGACATGATGATTATAAAGCAGATTTACTATCCCAGCCATCCAGGTCAGTAACTTAAGCAAAAGAGCATTTGGAGCCAAGGTCTTCAACCTTAGTCCAGTTTCTACACACATTTAATTAAACTATTTGTCTCTATTGGGTAAAGTCCATCGGGGCCATTAACTAGAGCTGAGTGAATAACTCATAACAAACCATTCAGGGGATGAATTTCACCTCACTTTCTGTTCTTGGGATATCTGTGAACTGATCATGATAGCCTCAGATTTATTCATTATTTGAAATTATTCATTGAAACTTCTGGTGAATTTTGTTACTTTCTATTTGAAGTCTGAAACATAACCTGTGTTTTGGTTGTGATTAGTCATATTGAATATTTTTGGATCTTTAATCATGGTTCCAGTAGAGATGCTCTTTTTCTTAAAGTCTTAAGAGCTTAAAACTCACTTTCTGTAAACAGTCATTCTAGTTAAAACTAGGCCTGATGTGGAAAGTGAACACACACAGAGGTCTGAATGTGTTTGAATTTTTTAAAACAAATATGTGGGGAAAATAGTTTCCCCTCTTCCATTTTTAACTGGAGTGTAAAATAAAAGATTATGGGGTATAGAGACAGTATATATAAACTTAATACGTTACTTTATTATGGCCTCTAGTAATCCAGAATAGTTTTGGTTTGCATCTGAGGCTGAAGATAAACATATTTAATCAAATTCTGTCTTCATTTATATCTAGGTAAGCTTAATGCAGGATTGGATTAGATTGATTGATTACATAGAAAATTACTTGATCAGGTAGACTGAATTGGATCTTGTGGGTGTAAGTAAATGCTCAACTTGGCCTATTATGTTTGAATTAAATCATTCCATTTTTTGCATATATTTCTTCCACCGGGAACAATAATTTCTGATTTCTTCTCCTATTTAATCCATCATTTGATTACACCACTCAAGGGTGTAGGGCTGGCTACAGCATATAAATATTCCAGATCTTCTGTACAAACTTGAATTTGACAGGACAGGTAGCTGAGGATGTTAGGCAGGCTCAAAGTTGAAATATATTGCTAAAATGTCCTTTTCCTCTAGAGAAGAGGGGTGGACTAAAAAGCCAATAAATTGCATGAATTAGTAAAATTTGTTTTGAGGAGATTAAAATATAGCTTTTAACTCTGTGTGTCCTTGGTGGTTTTGACATTGTTTGTTTCACAAAATCAACATTTTTTTTTCCCGTGGAGAAAGAACTGATATTACTATATGTGAATTTCCAATTTAATGGCATCATTTGCTGCTTCCTCCTGATGTTCTTTAGGTATAGCTTCAAAATCATTTTTTTCCAACTCTGAAAACCTAAATATAAAATGATACAATGATTTTGCAACTTCTGAGCATAATTCCCTGGACATATCCCCTTCTGTGCAGGTTTCTGGACCAAAGAGACTGCCCAAAGAGAATCCATCCCAGGTTTCACACTGAGCCCAGGGCATGTTCCAACACGTCTTGAGGAATTGTAGTCAGTTATATATGGATACTTGTAAAATGTAGACACCATCAATAAATGTCACAACTATGTAGCTATCAAATAGCAATGTTTTGATTTATGGAGCTCCCAGCCATATTTGACACAGCTCTGATGTTGTCCTTTTTGTTACAATTCAGTTATTTTGGGTTCATTGTTTTAGTAGGACTTATACATGTAGCTGTTAATTGGGTAGGAGTTTTGCACTTAAATATTTAATATGCACTATGTTTGGATATTAGAAACAATTGTAGCTTCTTGATTTGGTACTACTCAGTAATGCCCAGTAAAATATACAGGAACATCTTTCATTCATCAATATTTAATATCCATTTAATGAGAGTAATAATGCAGTGCATTTTAAAGATGATTTGTACACTTCCTCATCATTTGGCCTTATGCCTTCCTGTTCTGTGACAATGGTACAAAAAATATTTCCTTCTAACACTGACAAAGGAACATGATAAGGAAAGTTGCTATTCTGTCTTCCCTTCTCCACAATTTTGCCCGGAACCTTGGTCAGCCTATTTCTTCCAGGCTCCTAACTATAGAATTAAAGAAATGAATACACATAACCTCACATGTCCTACGTTTCCTCTTTGGTTTCCTCCATCTTCTGTCATAATGCCCCTCCTTAAGGCATGCTGTAATTGCTTAGAAAACTTGTCTTTTATATCTCACTCCTTAGACATTCTTTGTCCTTTCTCTCCTTTCCAGCTTCTGTCTGTAACAGTTGATCTGCTGGTTGAAAGTTGATAGGAACAAAGAAATAGAAACAAACTTATTTTTAGAGAGGTCCCAGAGAGCCCTTTATTCTCAGTGTATGCCACTGTATTTGCCACATAACACAGGATTGGAAAACAAATTCACAAAGAACCTTGTGGAATTTGTTATCCTCAGTGCAATAAAAGAGAGGTAATAAAGCTCATGTTTGAAGAAATCTTTAACCTCTTTCAGGTCTCAGATACTAGTCTTCTTTAACAATCTGGGGGAATTTATTGGCTGGACAAAAACCTCAAGAGGACCATTGAGACTGAAGGAAAGGTCATTGTCTTGCTTTAAAAGGTTATTGGGAGTAATGCAGCAAAGGATGGTGCCCTCAAAAATATCTTTAGCAAAACCCAGGGACAGATGAGAACTGCATAGGCTAAAATAATCATTGACTTATTGATTTCTCCCCCCCCCCCGAAAGTATTAGAGAAATTATCATAGTGCCTTTTAAAACTTCTTTTCTATGCAATCCACACTTTTGAGCATCACTCTCATACTGCATGGGTGTGGACTGACAGCACTGAATTTTGGGCATTCAGCCCTTTTTCAGGATCAAGCCTAATACATAATGTTATTGAAAGGTCAACACATACTAACAGTTATTACATCACTACAAGGGGAACTGGTAACAACCCTTATATTTAAGTTGCCTTACATTTTCCATTATAAAAGATTATTGTGACCTTTTCTTCAGAAACTTTAACACTTCCATTGTTTCAGCAGGCATTTGAAATTTAGGAGGGAGAAAGCCCTCAAGCTAAAGAACTGCCTTTTCCTTGTTCTATGAAATTCCATTCCAGTCCAATTTTGCTGAATTATAGACTTAAAAGTTGCTGTTTCCCTTCTCTCACTTGTGTTCCTCACAAAAGTTTTAGCATCCTGTCAAAATAACAACTGACCATGAACGTTCTAAAGAGTCAGACCACACCACCAAGTGCAGCAGCAGCACTTGTTGCACTGGGAACACCTGGGAGATGCAGAGCAGCTGTAGTGGCAGGGTGGGAGAGAGCCAGGCAAGGCTGCCCCTCCCAATCACACCTCTTGACCTGATACATGGTCCCAGTGTCCCATTTCCCCTACATCTGGGGACATGTTTATATGGCAGGAGGTTCTCAAATCCCATAGGAAGAAGAATGTGAGAGCTGGGTTCCTCCTGAATAATCCCAAGGCCCAGCACATGACATTAATGGCCAGTCACCTCTCTGGGGGTAAGTCTTCTGTACCTGTCTGCTGATGTAATTAGTCTTGTAGCTCATAGGGTAAAGTTAGTGCTGAAGGCTTAGGGTTCAAACCCAGCTGATGTTGCATGACTGGGCTGTGTTTGTTACAGTTCTTTTAAAAAAAAAAGAAAGAAAAAAAGAGGAAAAAAAGAAATAGAATCTAACAGACATTGCATGCAAAAAGCCAAATAAAAAACCCAGTTAGGACATTCATTTAGATGGTAAAGTTCAGCATTTGAGCTATGAAATGCCAGATTTATGGTTGCCTACACAACTTAATTCTACCCCTGTGTGTGTATGTATTGTTAGTCTTTAATTACATGATCATATACTACTGTTTCCATGCAACCCTGCCTCAACCAGTGCAGAGGATGAATGCACAAAAGGGCAGAAGTAAGGTTGCATGGGAGATGTAAATCTTGCATTTCCCGACTTTTAAATACTCGACTTTGCTGCCAAAAGTCAATTTTCTTTTAACTTATTTTTTTTGTATATAATAGTATTTAATAGTATTTAAAATAACAGTTATTTCTTATCCTAATAGGGAAATATCACCGTATCGTTAACATTACAGAATATACTTTGCTGTTAGTAAAATGTCACTTTTAGAAGTGAAGAGTACATGCAGTGAAGTTAGCCATCATTACTTATATGCATTTGTGACTTAATTTAGCCATTTAATTTGAATTTAATAGCATAGTTATAACTTCTTAAATTATTAAGAGCATATTGATCAATTAACCATTGTATGTAAAGTAAATGTGTTAACTGCTAAATTTCATTAAATGTTTAATATTTAATTGGCATATAATTAACATATAGTAAGTAACAGCATGATTAAATCCAAAAGGATAATAGATCCAGCTAGTGAACTCCCACTCACTTTCTTCCCCCTCATTATTGCAGTCCCTTTACTATAACTGGTTTGCAATAATAATAATTTGTATAAATACTGCCATTTTTTTAAATCTTGTATCATCTCTGTGTGCCATGTTCCCACTTCTGTGAAGAGCTCTTTCTGAGCTATTGCTGTAAAACATTTGTGACACTTTGTAAAATTCTTAGGTGCTATGTACAAATTATTGCCTACCCCCTATCATTAAGCATGCATATATTGTGGTTTCACAGTTTTTGTCTAAACAGTCAGTGAACTGAATGGGGTGCTCACAGGTTGGAGGAGGGTAGCATGAAGGTTAATTTGGTCATATTTTCTTAACATTTACCTATTTTCTCTTTACCTCTAACCTGTATGCAACATTTTACCTAGTTTACATTAGCTGTTATAGAATTACTTATGGGGAGCAGCATTTCTGATGACCTATTTGCTCACCTCTAAAATGTAGATTGGATAACTTTCTGTTCTCATTTAGTGCATTGTCAGTGGTGTTTGGTTTCCCCCCTTCATTTTGATCCTCTCTTATCACAGCTATACAGCTGCTACACTTCAGCATCCCTTGTCTACTGGGCTTTGTGGCCTCCTTTCTCCCTTTGCCTTCCCTCCATCTCTAACTTCCATTTTCCGTTACCCTCTTCATCTTACACCAATCCCTTCCTTCCTTTCCCTTAATTTTAATGTTAAGGGAAAGGAGATTAAAGTTAATGACTTTTTAGCTTTTCTGTCTTCCCTTTTCTTATCTTCTAAACCTGGCAGCAATATTAAAAGTACTGTTTAATAGATTAAAAACTGGCTAACTGATAGGTCTCAATGTAATTGTAAACAAGGAATCATCATTGAGCAGGTGTGTTTCCAGTGCGGTCCCATAGGGATTGTTTCTTGGCCCTATGCTATTTAACATTTTTATCAATAACTTGGAAAAAAACATAAAATCATCACTGATAAAGTTTGCAGATGACACCCAAATTAGGGGAGTGATAAATAATGAAGAAGACATGTCACTGATTCAGAGCAATCTAGATCACTTCGTTAATTGGGTGCAAGCAAACAATGTGTTTTTTATATAGTTAAATGTGGACATTTAGGAACAAAGAATGTAGGCCATTCTTACAGAATGGGGGACTCAATCCTGGGAAGCAGTGACTCTGAAAAAGAGTTGGGGGCGTGGTGAATAATCAGCTGAAGATGAGCTCTCAGTGTGACACACTGGCCAAAAGAGCTAGTGCGATCCTGTGATGCACGAAGAGGGGAATCTTGAGTAGGGGTAGAGAGGTAACTTTACTTTTGTATTTGGCACAAGTGC
Source organism: Terrapene triunguis (assembly GCF_002925995.2). Classification (NCBI taxonomy): domain Eukaryota; kingdom Metazoa; phylum Chordata; order Testudines; family Emydidae; genus Terrapene; species Terrapene triunguis. The sequence goes on along the minus strand of NW_020664446.1, from coordinate 52,760,902 downwards.
TGCTGGAATACTGTGTCCAGTTCAAGTGTTGTTAATTCAAGAGGAATGTAAATTGGAGAGAGTTCAGAGAAGAGCCACAAGAATGATTAAAGGATTAGAAAACATGCCTTATAGTGACAGACTCAAGGAGTGTCAATCTATTTAGCTTAACAAGGAGATGGATAAGGGGTGATTTGATGACAGTCTACAAGTATCTACATGGGGAACAAATATTTTAATAATGGGCTTTACAATTTAGTAGAGAAAGGAATAGCATGATCTAATGCCTGAAAGCTGAAGCTAGACAAATTCAGAGTAGAAATAAGACGTACATTTTTAATAGTGAGAGTAAGCACTGCAACAATTTACCCAGGGTCACGGTGGATCCTCCATCACCAACAATGTTAAAACAAAGATTGGATGTTTTTTCTAAAAGATATATACTTAGAAATTATTTTTTGGAAAGTCCTGTGATGGGTTGGATCACAGAAACCCCTTTGGGAGCTGCCACCTGATGTGCAAAGACTACCTCTGCTCCTGTTTTCCCATTCAGCTCAGGACTCCAGCACCCTGTCTTGCTGAGCCAGACACTCCCGTCTGCTTCAACACAGACCCAGGGTCTGAATCACTTGTCCCAAAGCTGCAAGTTGACCTGAAAACAGCTCACAGAAGTGTGCTTGTCTTTAGCACTCAGATGCCCAACTCCCAATGGGGTCTAAACCCAGATAAATCTGTTTTACCCTGCATAAAGCTTATGCAGAGTAAACTCATAAATTGTTCGCCCTCTATAACACTGATAGAGAGATATGCACAGTTGTTTGCTCCCCCAGGTATATACATACTCTGAGTAAATTACTAAATAAAAAGTGATGTTATTAAATACAGAAAATAGGATTTAAGTGGTTTCAAGTAGTAACAGACAGAACAAAGTAAGTCACAAGCAAAATAAAATAAAATGCGCAAATCTACGTCTAATCAAACTAAATACAGATAATCTCACCCTCAGAGATGCTTCAGTAAGCTTTTTCTCAGACTAGACACCTTCCAGGCCTGGGCACAATTCTTTCCCCTGGTACAGCTCTTGTTGCAGCTCAGGTGATAGCTAGGGGATTCTTCATGATGGCTTCTCTCTCCCTCTGTTCTCTTCCACCCCTTTATATATCTTTTGCATAAGGCGGGAACCCTTTGTCCCTCTGGGTTTCCACCCCCCCTCACTGGAAAAGCACCAGGTTAAAGATGGATTCCAGTTCAGGTGACATGATCACATGTCACTGCAAGACTTCATTGCCCACTTGCCAGCACACACATATACAGGAAGACTAACAGGTAAACACAGCCATCTGCAGATGATGGTCCTTGTTAATGGGAGTCATCAAAATTCCAAACCATCATTAATGGCCCACACTTTACATAATTATAATAGACCCTCAGAGTTATATTTCATATTTCTAGTTTTAGATACAAGAGTGGTACATTTATACAAATCGGATGATCACACTCAGTAGATTATAAGCTTTGTAACGATACCTTACAAGAGACCTTTTGCATGAAGCATATCCCAGTTACGTTATATTCACTTATTACCATATTTTTTCTAAAACTATCCCAGTTACATTATATTCACTTATTATCATGTTTTTATAAAACCATATAGACTGCACAACATCACAAGTCCTATGGCCTGTGTTAAACACAAGGTCAGACTAGATGGTCATAATGGTCCTTCGGAGCCTTAGTGACTTTTAGTCTTCTGGGGTAACCAGTTTAGACCATGCTTCCATCATAGTTTTTTTTTTTCTTTTTTTCTTCCTCATGTGCAACAGGGGTGTGCATATATTTGCACATGTAGATTAGCTGCTGAATGTTGAAAATGTATCCCCTTTTGAGGAAAGCAATTTCATGTGGATCCCAAAATATTTGCTCTATTTTGTAAAAACAGAGCTTCCATAATTCTCACTCAGTATTGTATGTCTTAAGAGGCTAATTCTTAAATTCCATTATTCGTTTGGCTTGTAAAGGTTTAATATTAATTCTTTCCCAATTAATGTGACATCCCTAATCACCTTTCAGATAACTGGGGGCTGATATGATGTAGATTCCTACCTAGAAAGTAATAGAACTAGGGTTCGGTTCTACTTGTTTAATTTTCCAATTAAGATTGTAAATTTATAGATCTTATTTTGAAATTCCAATATAGACTATTCCTAAAGACAAATCAAATTTCATTCTTTACTAACAGGGAAAAGTTTTGCATTTTTTCTTTAGGGGAGGTTTAAAACAAAACAATCAGGCTTTGATTAATTCAGGATAGAATTGACCTAACCTCTACCTCTTTCATTTTGGGGTTTGTCTAATCAGTGAGCAACTCTGATTTATAGGAGTTGAGTTTCTAGCTATTCCTCGGAAGTTGAGGTTTTCATATGCTACACTGTCATCTCTGGCAGAATTAATACTAGTGTGGAATCTGCTTTTGACTTTTCTTTGGTGAGGAAGACAGGGCTTCAATATGTTTCATTACAGGTTTATACAGTAACAGAAGAAGCCTGACAACACTTATTAAATTGCAAACCAATAAAAGGCCTATGGCATAATGAAATAACAGATGAAATCTTTTCTGTGTGGTTAATACAAGCAAAAACAGATCAGAACTTAAGACTCCATAAGCCTCCTGACACATAAATGAACATCTCAAATCACATTTAAAAAAGAAAAACCTAAAGATTTACTAACTTTTCTTTGTGAAATATAAACGTATACAAACCATTGTAAACCAATTACTAGGGTTGAAAGGAACAAACAGCCAGTTCCCAGTTCTTCAGTAGGAGGCAGAAGGGGTGATTTATACAGATTAATTCCCCCCTCTCCCCCAGTTCTTACGTTTTGAAGTGAGCAAGTAAAGTTTTTGTGTGTAACCCACAGAACTGTCACTCAAACCTTCACCAAACCTCTTCAGTTGTCTCTTTAGATAGTGGTGTTATAACTGATTGTTCAGAGAGCGGGAGTGGTGGCAAAAGATTGCTTCATAGGCCTGTTTTACAGTTTGGATGGTAGGGGGATGGTGAGAGAATTGTGGCACAGAGAATTAAATAAACTTGTTGTCTGACCTGGGGCAAGTTTGTGGAAGAAGCTGGGAATAGAACCCAAACTTGCCATCCCATGTATTAGCCACATAACCACTCATCCCTTTTTTCTCCATCCTCTTTCTCTGTCTGTCCCAATCTCTCTCCCCTGTCTTTTCCGTGTGTGTGTGTGTCATATCCTCTTTTATTCCTAGAGCAGTCATGGCCTAGTATTTAGGCACCAAGTATGATATACACATAGGAAGAGCTGGTTGAAAAACATAATTCCTGTCCTGTGGGAAATTCAGAGATTTCAAAATTTCGAGCCAATCAGGACAAGAAATTGGAATCTTGGAATTTTTTGAGAAACAAAATATTCTAAAAATGTGTTTCAAATTGTATCAAAAGTCTAACTACTACAAGGTTGAACTGTTTCATTTTGACTTTATCATTTCAAAGGATACATTATAATATAGTTGGAATGATGGTCAAAACAAAATATTTCAACCTTATAAAAATGAAACTTTTCAATATTTACCCATAAAGTTTTTGGGGAAAATCAGAAGGTTGTGCTAAGTGTTTCAATTTCATTGTCAGCATTTTCCAAGAGAAAAACATTGAAAGTTTTTGATGAGCTCCACCTATAAGCAAGCACTCTTGTTACCATTAATTTCAGTATGGGTACGTTTGCCTAACAAACTATAAAAGTATGGCTAAAGTGTAAATAGGAGAGACAGTATCCAACTATATCTGAGGGTCTAACTGCTTTGGGCAGAGCTACATGCCACTATTATAGGGGATTGATTCCCTTTGTTCATTTGTAATTACTGATGTCATGGCAAGTTTCCTCATAATGATGTAATCTCATAATGCCCTCTCAGCCATCTTTCTCTTTTCTTCTCAAGTCAAGCAGATTTTTTCCTTGTCACTTTTTTGATTTTTTTTTTCTTGATCATTTGAGGAAATATCTTTCTCCCACTTACTCCTATTTCAGACATTAGTGTAGAAATTGCATCTCTGGCTCAATCTCTCCTTTGGCACACTGCACAATTGCCCCTGGGTTTATACTGTACTTTGCCAAATAGGAGGCACAATCTGTTTTGCTTAGCCTCACATTCTCATGAGGCTAGTGATATCATTAAGTTTTATATTTCACATAGTTTGTGTGGTTTTATTTTTAAAGTGAAATTTGCCCTGCAGAAGATTAAACTCTTTGTTAACACAGTATCTTCTTTGTCTTCATATTTTTTTTCCTGTTGTGCACTTCATTAATCATCAGAATTCTTTTTGTGTGTGTCGAACAATAAAAGATTTATAATTTCAATTTTGATCTGTGACAGTAGCGGGAAAAATCTCAGACTTCTGTTGTCTATTCCATTCCTGTGGGGGGTGGAAGATCTTTTCTGAATCGTAGGTTATACAATTTTTATTTATTTAATGAATAATCTGTGAACCGGAGCAAAATAAAATGAAAGTTTATTCCCACCAGGACTAACACAAAAGTTTGGGCTCAAATGTATACTACAGCAATCTGTGAAGCTGAATTTTCATTGTGCTCCTCCTGTATTTCACCACTCCAACATACCCGTGCTGGCTTTCCATTGAGATGATCCCTGACACACACCTTCCTTTGACACTGAAAGTGTTTTTCATTTGAAAAAACATAATTGTTTTTATCGACACTGCTGGGAAGCTAGAATAGTTGGGGATTATTCCTGACTTTTACATGGTCCACTGTAGTTTGTTTTGTAGCAACTAATTTCAACTAAATGAGGGAGACAGTCCGGGAAGAAGCTATTGAGGCACTTCCAGAGCAAATGCCAGAGGATGGGCACTTTTTCATTTTCAAAAAAATGAGGCTTGCAACCACCTGTCGATATGCTAAGGAGTACTCTACTTGGCAATGTTTTCCTCTGGGGATTTAGAAGCAGAATACAAATTTACAGCAGGGAGTGGATGTCATTGAAAGGGAGTGATTAGTAGTTATTATGGTAGTTAATCCTTCAAGGAAAGGCAACATGCTGCCCACATGGGTCTAATTTCCCCTCTGTGCACACATACAACTCCCATTCATGTTAATGATAATTATGTATGAGTGTCAAAGGAAGAATGGATCCCATATGTAACGGGTCAGGAAGGGCATCTTTAGTCACAGGCATGTGAGGGCGAGTAGCTAAGTGAGACCATCTCTTTTCTGTATTGAAGATGGTGTATTACTGCTAAATTGAAAAACATCTTTTAAAATACATAAAGTAGTTTTATTGCAGCTCTGACATCTGCTTTAAAAAAGGCCTAGACTTATGGAATGGGACCAGATGCTTCCAGGATCCTTTTCCTTTCAAACAGTCCCCGTTGCTACATGTTGCGTTGTTACTACAGTATAGATCATCTCACTTATGGGTGATACTGTTGTCTGCTAGTCTTACGCTCAAGGCAAGTGCTGGCAAACTGATCAGCTCTGTATAGTGTCTTTGGAACAACTGTGTGCGACTGTGACAAAGCCCTATTGCACTGATGTCTAAAACCTGTCCAGTGAGTGGATACAGGCAAGACTAAATCCCCTCACTCTGAATTCAGTGAAGCCAGCTGCAGAGTGTTCCTTAGGCACTGAGCAGGACTCCAGTGATCTTTTTCCAGTGCCGCTTGTAGGGCATTTTGTAAGCATAGGAATTCCCCCATGCCCTCTCCCCCCAAAAAAGAGGGGGGGAGTTTGAGACTGAGCAACACCAGTCTGTTCTTGTCAGCCAGCCTGTGGGTTTCGCATGACCCTTGCACAGCCAGGCGGATAAAACTGAAGTATGATTCCTTTAGGTCTTTTACAGTCTTGGGGTGGGATTTTTGGGCTACACCTGCTGGCAGCCCCCAATAACCAGGTTGTGTCACTGTTGATCTCTGGGAGCTTAGCGGCAGCTCCTGTGGGCAGTGAGCGGGTGAAGGTGAGTTTTTAAAGTGGCAACTGGTGCAAGAGCTTGTTTGCTAGTTATTGATTACACAGAAGGTTCAATCAGTGCTGCTGTGTAACAGCTCAGTATGCCTGCGTCTTTTTACAAAGTCAGGACAGACACGTATCCACATGCTCAAAAGGAGCTGGTCTCGTTGGGGATGACTTGGTGGTTGGGTGCAGGGCCGGCTCCAGGCACCAGCTTACCAAGCAGGTGCTTGGGGCGGCCACTTCGGAGAGGGGTGGCACATCCAGCTGTTCGGCGGCAATTCGGATGGTCCCTCACTCCTGCTCGGAGTGAAGGACCTCCCGCTGAATTGCTGTCTCAGATCGCGATCGCGGCTTTTTTTTTTTTTTTTTTT
>NW_020664446.1:52751667-52754461 GCF_002925995.2 Terrapene triunguis | reverse complement strand
TTTTTTTGGCTGCTTGGGGCGGCCAAAACCCTGGAGCCGGCCCTGGTTGGGTGCACAGCCACCTGAGTCCTTGACTCTTTTTCCAGAAGTGCTCAGCATCTGCAGCTCCAATTGACTTCATTTGGGATTGTGTGTATCCAACACCTCTGAAACTCCAATCCTAGGTACCTAAAGTTGGGCACCCAAAACATGAGAGGGGAGAGGAGCAGAAGTTCCAGTAAATGCTGTGCTTTCCTAATGTTAAATGGCACTTATACTGGGCAACTAAGGTGGCTTCTGCTCAGTTCTATCCTATGTTGAGTGTGGAGCAGTTATCACAGCTCTGAAGAGAATGCTTAACCTTAGCCACCAGACACCTTGAAAGTAAAGCAATATTGCAGAAGCTGCTCTTCCCTCTTTCTCAGTCATTTCTGCTTCAGACAGCCTAGGTCAGGGGTCGGCAACCTTTCAGAAGTGGTGTGCCAAGTCTTCATTTATTCACTCTAATTTAAGGTTTTGCGTGCCAGTAATACATTTTAATGTTTTTAGAAGGTCTCTTTCTATAAGTCTATAATATATAACTAAACTATTGTTGTATGTAAAGTAAATAAGGTTTTAAAAATGTTTAAGAAGCTTCATTTAAAATTAAAATGAACTCCCGGACCAGTGGCCAGGACCCAGGCAGTGTGAGTGCCACTGAAAATCAGCTTGCGTGCCACCTTTGGCACACGTGCCACCGGTTGCCTACCCCTTGCCTAGGTTATAAGGGAAGAAGAAACATTGCCAGTCAAATGATTAGTTTAACCACTCTTAGGGGCATGCTGTAAACAAAATGGGAGTCCTGTAAGCAGAATGAGTGTAGGAGAGGCTCCATTCACTTTTCTTTATTTGTGTAATCTCACTGCTGTTCTAGGGCAGTTTTCAGTCTCAAACTGAGACAATGAAAAAGTGGTGTAACAAATAAGCATACCGTGTATCTTCTCTGTTAACATGAGAAAAGCTACTCTTTGTTATGACATAAAAAGCTTCACTTGGACTGATTAATTTTTGATGCATTATACTTTAAATAGCACATGAAGTAGCAATGTGTGGATGAGACAAGTTGGTGACAAGGAAATTAGCTCTTTGGTTCATGAGTTGTGGGCATGTTTATGTATCAGATTATGGAGAGAGGTCGCTGATAATAGAACAGAATTTGTTTTTTATAGAGCTGTGCTAGGTCTCATCTTTCATACTTGGGAAATCTCCGCTTACTTCACAAAATAATGAGGTTAGTCACCAGTTATGTAACAAATGTTCAGGAAAAATGTAACTGGCATTGTGCGCTTGGCAAGACCTCAGCTCTTGCACTATACTCACGAGTCCCCTTTCTGTTTTTGTCATCTGCAGCACTGTCACTTGCATCGTGATCCTGTTACATCTCACAAACTAAGTCAGTGATTCTCAAACTTTTGTACTGGTGGCCCCTTTCACATAGACGCCTCTGAGTGTGACCCCCCTTATAAATTAAAAACTCTTTTTAATATCCTTAACACCATTATAAATGCTGGAGGCGAAGCGGGATTTGGGGTGGAGGCTGACAGCTCACAACCCCCCATGTAATAACCTTGTGACCCCCTGAGGGGTCCTGATCCCCAGTTTGAGAACCCCTGAACTAAGTGGAGTTGGGCTGGGGTACTTGGTCCTTCTAACCTTGAATGTTTTTATTAATGCTGAAGAAGGAAACCGTGCACTCAGCCTTGAGACAGTGTAACACAAGGTGAAGTCCTTATTATGTTAATCCCAGGCAAGCTAATCGTTAGGGCCATTGACCATAGTTAAACAGTCCAAAAGTTCTGTACGCTAAATAGATAGACATCATGGAAATAAATGCAACATACAAATTGACGGTGGATGGGGCCCTCTGTCTGTTTTGGTGCCTGATCTTTTAGAAAACCAGTCTGCCAAATTCTGCGCTCCATTACACCCATACAACCCCACTAATTTCAATGGAGTGACATGAGTGTAACTGAAGGAAGAATTGAGCCTTGTGTGTGTGGGGAGAGGACCATGACAACTTGGCTATTTCCCCATCTTCCAGTCGTCATTATAAGGACAAAGTAAATGCTGTTGAAAGTGCTGGAGCCCACAAAGCATTAATTGTTATAATGGTTTGAATGCTGAAATAGAGACATTTACCCAAGTTGCTTATTGCAATTGTTGTGCTGTGATCATATGGTTCTAGCACAAACACCTTTTCAGATGACTACGTGCACTAAAACGAAAATGTTAAGTGGCTGAACTGGTACATTGCTGTTTCTGATCTCTTTGGGGCTTCTCCTATAAACTGACTTTTTCAGTGTAGCTGGAGTGAGATAACGATGACCTAAGAGAAGAACTGTTGAAAGGCCTGAATGGCAGGTTGACAGGGAGTGGCTTGTGAAGAAGGCAGGAATTTGGTTGCCACTCTGTATGTTAAATGAGAAGTGTGGGTTAATTTAAAGGGTATTTTGTGGCCCTGTACAGGGCCGGCTCTAGGCACCAGCCAAACAAGCTGGTGCTTGGGGCGGCACATTTTTAGGGGCGGCATGGCTGGCGCCAGAATGCTGCCCCTAAAAATGTGCCGTGGCCGCCCTAGCTGACCTCCGCTGCTGCTGCCTGGGAGGGAAGGGGAGATCCCGAGTGGCAGCGGCGCGCGAAACTGCCGTTTCGCGTGCCGCTGCTCCCCCTCCCTCCCAGGCTTGAGACCCTGAGAGGGAGGGGGAGAAGCGGCGCCTGCGCCGCGGCCGCTCGGAGTCTCCTCCTCCCTCCCAGGTTTGAGAGCCTGGGAGGGAGG
>NW_020664446.1:52682512-52751567 GCF_002925995.2 Terrapene triunguis | reverse complement strand
CCTCCCTCCCAGGCTCTCAAATCTGGGAGGGCGGGGGAGATCCCGAGCGGCCATTTCGCGCGCCGCTGCTCCCCCTCCCTCTCAGACTTGAGAGCCTGGGAGGGAGGGGGAGGAGCGGCGCCCGCGCCGCGGCCGCTTGGAGTCTCCCCCTCCCTCCCAGGCTCTCAAACCTGGGAGGGCGGGGGAGATCCCGAGCGGCCGTTTCGTGAGCCGCTGCTCCCCCTCCCTCTCAGACTTGAGAGCCTGGGAGGGAGGGGGAGAAGCGGCGCCCACGCCGCGGCCACTCGGAATCTCCCCCTCCCTCCCAGGCTTTTAAACCTGGGAGGGAGGGGGAGATCCCGAGCGGCCGCGGCGCGCGAAACAGGTGTTTCGCGCGCCGCTGCTCCCCCTCCCTCCCAGGCTTGAGAGCCTGGGGGGAGGAGGCAGGGCTGGGGATTTGGGGAAGGGGTGGAGTTGAGGCGGGGCCGGGGGAGGGGGACGGCCAAAATTGTTATTGCCTTGGGCGGCAAAAATCCTAGAGCCGGCCCTGGCCCTGTAATGAGATTGGTTAGCTGCTCTGTTCTGCGGTCGCATGATGAGCTGGCACTGACATTGTGAAGTCACGACTTGTTGCATTTTAACATGCAGTAGATAGTGGCACGTTGAGAAATCCATTCATTGTTTGGGTTTCCAAAAGCCACGAATGAGATGCTTGATGCAGTATTTCCTGAAAGACATGCCAGGTGGAGGGAACAGAAATAAGGCTAACATAGACAGTTTGACCTACCCCTCCAAAGTTACTGTCCTGAAACTGGAAAGATCAAAGTATAACATAAGTATGGTGGCAGAGTGGTGAGTATTGCCAATCCTAAACCAATCCCATCAGTCAGGCCTCAAAAAATCATGACATTTGGCTTAAAAATCTTGAAATTTTTAAAAACAATAAATTCTGAGTTATTTCTATTTCTCTTCTGGCTTTTGAGCCTTTGGGGTACATGTGGTTCAGGATTTCAAACTTTTCTCCACAACCATGGGAGCTAAAAATTTTAATATTTTTAAAATGAAAGCTGAGATTCTTACCTAATAACCTGCCTCAAGGAGCTATGGCTTTAAGAAACATACCAGATATTTTGTGACTTGCAATAAAACCACAAGTGTTGCAACAGAGTCACTGTCTCTCTTGGGGGATCCTTTCCCCTGATGTCCAGGGGTAAAATTATTACATACTAGTGGTTTTTTATTGAATTTTATTTAATATGACAATCAAGCCATCAATTTCTGAAAGCCATAAGAGCATTGTACAGTACCCAAATATGCAGGTATCTGGTGTCTCATTTATTATTGTTGATTTAGTGACCAAAATGTCCCAGGCATCTAGAATACATTTTTACCACATCCTTTTCAATATTTTAATGTGTTGAGTTGATAGAATATCCATGCACTTTGGTTATTTAAAGCCCAGAGGGCTACCTATAGAGCTAAAAAGATTTTGAAAAGAATTATTACTTTTAGGGTCCTGAATTTATTATGTAATGATATTGATTGAAGAGCAAGAAAACATATATTGGCCAAATCTCAGACTTTACTCTCTGTTCTTATGCTCTGTTGGCTCCTCTCCTCTGCCACCACTCCCTCATTAGAAAAACATTCTCCTAGCAGCACCCAGGTGTGTTTTCCAAAGTAGACAGACTAAGTAATCATGAAATGATTGAGAGGAAGCCTGCTGAAACAAACTTGCATATATTTCACAGCCTGTGGAATCTCACTCCTACCAAGAATGCACATGAACTTCTCAGTGCTCTCTGGGATCTGGTTTCTGTTTTGCAAAGTGCCTCCTGAGAGTGCTGAATACCCTCAACTCCCATGAACTTCAATAGGAGTAGGACAGACTTGAATAGAAGTTGTGTTCAGCACCTTGCAGATCAGGCATTGGAATATATTCACACCATCTTAGAAATTTATTTGTTTTTTAAACAGACATGGTCAAAGTTAGCAGGCCCTAAAAGTTTTCTCCCCCAGCCATCCCTTTCACTGTCCTTCCATATCTATGTGGCCCCCCTCAGCGTGATTAAAGGGTGTTAAGTGCTATAAGATGACGGATTTTCCCCAGTATCAGAGAGTCTCTAATATGGGTTTGGGCAGAAGCAGTCTTTCAACTCCCTCTCCTAGGGTTACCATATTTTAATTTTTAAAAAGGAGGACACTCCATGGGGCCCCAGCCCCGCCCCAACTACGCCCCAGCCCCGCCCCACCCCAACTCTGCCCCCTCCCCTGAACACTCCGCCCCCTGCTCCTCCCCCTCCCCCGCTTCCCGCGAATCAAATGTTCACGGGAAGCCTGAAACAGGGAGGCAGCAGGTAAGCTGGGGCGGGGTGCGGCGCGGCACGGCTCAGTCCGGCCCCCCTGGCCGAGCGGCTCCCTTTGGCGGCCGGCCGGCCCAGGCCAAGAGGCTGTGGCCCCGGCGTCTCCTGCCCGGCTGGGGCCCCGGCCCCCGGCCAAGTGCCCGCACCCCCAGCTGAGCACCGCGCCGGCCCCCGGCCAAGTGCCCGCGCCCCCGGCCCAGCACCGTGCCGGCCCAGCGCCCCACACCCCCGGCCGAGCATCACGCCGACCCCGGCCGAGCGCCTGCGCCGGCCCCCGACCCAGCACCGTGCCGGCCCCGGTCCCGGCCCCCGGCCAAGTGCCCGCGCCCCCGGCCGAGCACCGCGCCGACCCCGGTCCCGGTCCCAGCCCCCGGCCAAGTGCCCGCGCCCCCGGTAACATTTATCTTAACTCCAGAACAAACATTATGGATATTACAGGATATTGTCAGTCTATCCCAATATCAAGCTGCCCCCCCAGTGCCATTTTCACACAATCAACTTGTCATGAAAAGTCTTTATTTTTCCACCTGTGAAAATTGTTTTTAGTTGAAACACTGAGCAAAAGTGAACAAAGCTCAGTGGGTTGTTTTTGGGAGAGGAAAGGGAGGAACGTATAATCTCTCTTCCCCGCCCCCCAACAATTGGTGTATGTGTGGGGTAGGGGAATTGCATCTCCTAGTTCCAGCTAAATATTGGATTGCCATCTGTAAAACCACAGTGATATCTAGAAGTAAATTTCCTGAAATCCAAGGAGTTCTGTTTTTATATTATTTAAACACGGTGCCATAATGAACATATTTTCAGATCACCAAAAAAATCTGCATTTTTATGCAGATACCCTAACAAAACAACAATGCAAGAGTGTACTTGATGCAAAAGTTTAGCATGACATAAATCAACCCTCTCTCAGCGCTGTTGCTTTTGGTTATTCCATTTCCTACCACCCTTTCTGCAATTCCCGTCTTCTCAAGTACCATTAAACCTCCCTCAAATCCCTCCTTGGGGGTCTAGAAGCGGGGCTTCTTTTGCCTAGCCCTCCAACACTAATCGCCTCTATGACACTGTTCCTAGTTTGGTGTGTTGCTCTTTACAATGTGCAGTGTATCTTTCTGTGTTAGAGTACAATTTTCTCTGCTCAGGGACCGTGTTATCTTGTGTCTGAAGTGCCACGTGTATTAATGTACTCTACAAATAATAACACTACAGAAGCCTATCTTCACTGTCTCTTTCCCCCTGCCCCTAAGTGAGGTGTTAAAATGAATATTTGCCCATATCCTATAAAGCTGAACTAAGGAAATCATAAGCATTTCCATATTCTCTGCTTACTGGCCATCTGTAAAATATATTTTTGTGTGAGGTCAAAGTGATACAAGTGCTGCAGAACTAATTCATTAGGAAATCATTTCAATATGCATACAGGTGCAGTCATTTAAATGTCACTGACTTCATTCAATATCACCCTGTGATATTACAGAGGCTGCCAACTCAACAAAATCACTTTGTTACTTGTTGAATTTACATTTACTGCAGTCACTTGGGGTTGCTTTGATGTAACCCTTCGGAGATAAGGATTTATTTTTCTCCTTACAAAGATTAAAACATTAAAAAAAAAGTGTTTAGAGCTTTCTGAAATAGTAGGTATTTATTAAAACTTCAATTTTATATCTGCGGAACACTAAAAAGGGGAGAGTGCTTCCCTGAAAGCAGCAATATTTATATAGAAATCATTTCTTGCTAGCTTGTCTTATTTTAATAGGTGAACTTAAACTTAAAAGCTTCTTTGTAATTGCTCACCAAATCTAAATTTGCCTGAAAAAGTCTTGAAAGCTGTATGTTGGTGGAAGAATATCATTGCAGTGTGTGTGAGAACAGAAGTGACACATCTGCTTCATGTAAATCTAAAACACAAGCAAGTAAGAAAACAGAAATGTCATGGATTCTATTTTATATCAGTATGACTATTTAACTCTAATCATTATCACCTTTAAGGTATTTAATCATATATGCTATGAAATCATTTTTAGCTTGTTAGAAATGCTGTATTGAGTTGCTAGTATTTTTTACTCTGTGTGTGTGTGTGTGTGTGTGTGTGTGTGTGTGTGTGTGTACGCAAGAGAGAGAGAGAGACTAGTTACAGTGCTGTGCAGTTTTACAGAAGTGTTTTTAAACTTGATTTTCAAATCTTTTAGCTGTAATCCAGGCTTTTAACTGAAGTTTGCAGAGTTCAAAACATGGACTGCTACACAGGGGGCCTAATAACTTTGTCTACATTAAGTGGTGGGAACAACTGTAAAGAGGTGGCTACTGTGATGGATTGCTTTTTATGGCAACATTCTCAGCTTTGGGTATAGATTTTTGCTGATTTAAATAGCTTTGTGAATTTACAGCTAGGTTGTTTTATTGACTTTGTAACGATACCGTTCCTCAGAGTGCTTTTTCCAGACTGTAGCCACTGTTCTTTCTCCAATAAGAATAATTGTACATGTATAGTCAGGGAAAAAAAATTATTTCCCTGCTTAATTTATGGACAAATTCTGTGATCCTTAATTAATCAGAACTTCTATTACCTTCCATGAGAATTTTACTCATCTAAGGACCAGGGAATTACACCTCTACCCCGATATAACACTGTCCTCGGGAGCTAAAAAAATCTTACCGCGTTATAGGTGAAACCACGTTATATCGAACTTGCTTTGATCCACTGGAGTGCGCAGCCCGGCCCCCCCGGAGCACTGCTTTACCGCGTTATATCTGAATTTGTATTATATCGGGTTGTGTTATATTGGGGTAGAGGTGCAGTTTGTTATTGAAGGCCAGTTTCTGCCACCTTTTACTCTCAGTGAATAGTATCATACTTTGTGACTAGTTCTATGTGATCAATGGGGCTACATCTGCGCTTAAAACTAAACATGTTTTTCTCAATCAGGACCAGAGTGCTCAGCACCTTGCAGGATTGTAGTCTAAAAGAATTTCAGACCATCTTAAATTGAAATAGCATTTCATTTTGATTATACTATGTGGGAATCACATGTAAATATCTGCACATTGTGAGGCAAATGTATTGATTCTTATAATTGATCTAATTTTTATTTAAATCTGTTAATTAAGATGCGTGGAAGACCTTTTAGTAATAGCTATTGACAAAGAACAGGTAAGGAAGTACTTGGAAAATGGGAACATTCACAAAACAGGTTGATATGCATCCTAGTATATTAAGGGATTTAGCAAAGGAACTTACTATTGTTTTAAACATTATGAAAAATTGATAGGTACCAGGGAAATAGAAACATACAAATGTCATACAGACTTTCAGAAAAGGAAACGTGTGACCTGAGCACTCTTCGTTGTCATAAAGTCACTCTGGAGCATAATGGAACCATGGTCAATAAGCATCATGGGTTTATAAAGAATAAATCTTGCTTGACAAATGCCATTTATTGCAGAATTAGCTGATGAAAAGAATACTGAAGGTGGTATGCCTATTTTGATCTGAATAAATTTGGTACAGTTTCTCATGCAATTTTATTTTAAGGCTCTGATTCAGGAAAACCACTGAATATGTGTTTTTAACTTTAAGCACCTGCTCTGTCCCTGTTCAGCAAAGCACATGCTCAAAGTTAACCAAGTGTGTAAGTGCTTCCCTGAATAGGGAGGATTTCCAGAATCAGGGCCTAAATTAGTTCAAATTCAGTTGCCTGTGAATGTCAGGATTGTCACACTGTCTGGAATGGCTGGAACGACTGTGAGTCCCTACCTCAGGACAGACAGTCAGAAAACAGGGCAGACATCCCAAACTGGCAGTGTGTTCTATAATTAGATTTCACCAAGCCAGTAACAAATGCGAACTCCTGGATTACTGTACCAGTCTTACTGTGGAGTCACAGACAGTCCCCTTAGACTCTTCAGTCTATCTTGCTACCCAGACAAACTGGATTTGGTGATAAAAGGTCACGTACACCAAAAAATCACACCACATTCAGGTAGTTCCCAGTGCCAAGAGACCAGTCCCTTACCTGGTATCCTAGATCTTACACCAAAGACAATGCTGGTAGCATATTCTATAGCAAACTAACCAAAGATTTACTAGCTAAGAAAAGGAAATGAGTTATTGAGGGGTTAAAGCAGGTAAAATATATGTACGGGTGAGTTACATTCTATAATTCCAAATGGTAGCAGAGATGTAATAATCTACCAGTTTCCCAAAAGTCTCTTAGGGCTAACCAGAATAACTATGGGGATCTCCATCTTCTCATTCAGTTATTCTACCCTGTTAGGATCCAAACAGACCAGAGATGAAGGATCTTTTCTTGAATTCATACTTATAGCTTCTTCTCACAGAAAACAAGCTGACAGGTCACTACTCACTTTGGCTCTTCCTTTGACGGAGAGTGAGGAATGTATTTAGAGTGTTCGACCTCCAGTCATCACATGCAATGACCACTTGTTTTAAAATTAGTACTTTTCTATTTTAATGTTCTTCATTTGCATTCTATAAGGCTTCTTTCTCATTTGATGGGTTATTTAGTTATAATGGTCTACACAATGTAAATGTTTGCTACTATATTATAAAGGGATACAGATAAGTGAAAACAATGCAGGTAACATCCCATTAGTTTTCATAAAGGTTAAACACCAAATACACTCTTTTATACACTTAACAATCACATGTGTAGCAGTATAGATCAAAGTGAATGGGGTTGGGGGTTTGGCACCTGGTCTGCCAGTGTCACAATGATAACTGATGGAAGGAGAGTAAAAAGGAATGGTAAAGGGCAAAGTATTGACCCGGGGAGACTTTTGAGGGGGTAATGATCGGATTTGTGATAGTTTGTGTTGTAAGCATCTTAAATATATACAAGCGGGTTGAAAAAAGTTAATGAAATTCAATAATGAAGCTAAGAGGAGAGGTATTGCAAACACCAGTGAGGAAAGAGAAGTAACACAAGTGCACCAAGAGAGATTTGAAATATAGGCAGAAAATAGCAAACTAAAGTTCAACTTGGAAAAAAGTACAAATTAATAAATCAAGTGAAAAATAATGCAAACACAGTAATTCATTAAGAAGGAGAAACCTGAAAAGCAGTCGTGCTGAAAGAAACCTATGGATCGTAGGGAATGGCAACTTGAACAACAGCTTGAAATGCGATGTGACAACAAAAATGTCAGGGCAATTTGGGGCTGTGCTCTCAGTAGCATTGCACCACTGATCAGAGAAGTACTGTAATAATCTCTCTTTCTGAGGTCTGATCTAGAGCCTATTGAAGTCTGGGAGTCTGAACCTATGGTCACAGGATGTCTAGGTATTTCAAACCTGATGCTTAGATGTGTAAGCCATACCTATCAAACTGTTTTGCCCATTGCTAGAAACAAGTTATTTAAACTAAAAAAAAAAGGACAGAACTGTAAGAGAAATTATCATAATTTCTTTTCCTAACTTGTATTGTGTGAATACATGAGCATGACTAAGACTGAGGTTGTGGGCCAATATGAGATACCACAGGGAAATTGGACAAAGAGATTAATGGAGTGAGACTAAACCAGATTGACCAGTTCAAGTACCATGAGTGGCTAGGTTATGGAAGACTGTCAAATTTGAAAGTGAGATAATGAGAGGTGAGATACTGTCAAGTTTGAAGGTGAGATTGGGGTGGGGTGGGATGCTGAAAGAGTGTGAAATAACATCTTGGGGGTTGTCTATGACAAGGTATGCCACTGAGACAATACAGTTGGGCTTTTAGAACAGCATTGTGCCCCACAATGCTGTATGGTGCAGAAACATGGGAGACAGAGATGAGAGATTCAGTGCCTACAGGTGTTTGGGACGAGATGTCTTCATGCTATAAGAGGAGTTACATGAAGAGACAGACTTCAAAATAAGGCTATTAGGATAGAAGTTGGTCTGATGTGGCTGACAAAATCCAGGAAGTACGGCTTCTCTGGTGTGGATGCATGCAGATGAATGAAGGGGATTTGGTGAAGAGAGCATGGCA
The DNA here is from genome assembly GCF_002925995.2 of Terrapene triunguis. Taxonomy (NCBI): domain Eukaryota; kingdom Metazoa; phylum Chordata; order Testudines; family Emydidae; genus Terrapene; species Terrapene triunguis. Next base: position 52,743,235 of record NW_020664446.1, on the reverse strand, counting down.
AGAGAAGGTGGTAGGAAAGAGACTCCAAGGAAAACTGAGGAAGTAATGGATGGAAAGAAGGTAGAACTTAGAGTTGTTTCAGATAGATGAAGATGGCGGATACTTGTACGGTCACCTGACCCCAGTTGATGGAGAAGAGGAAGAAGAAAAGTACTGTGTAATACATATGCAGCATAGCTAAATAAGAAATATAAATACACTTGCTTAAACCTTTACCTTGGCAGGAATGTTACAATCAGCTTTTCTGTATGCTATCTCTTTTGCTCCATTTGCAGCCCAACCCTGAGTATTTTTCTCTTGCCTCTCAATAGTGAAGCTAAGTATCAGGGGGTAGCCGTGTTAGTCTGTATCTACAAAAACAATAAAGAATTTTGGTGGCACCTTAAAGACTAACAGATTTATTTGGGCATAAGCTTTCGTGGGTAAAAAGTGAGGTTTTTACCACGAAAGCTTATGCCCAAACAAATCTGTTAGTCTTTAAGGTGCCACCAGACTCCTTGTTGTTTTAATAGTGAAGCTGTGATCTTCCTGGCTGTAATTTATGTGATCTACTGTAGTCAGGGATTTGCTTAAAAATAAACAGCTTCCCTCGCTGCATTATCTTCCCTAAAACTATGCAAATACAACCCCCTTGCCTACTTCCCAGATACAGAGGGTCTATTCTTTCTCCTTGCTGCATCAGTTAGTTCTGTTTAAGGCTTAAGGGAATTACACTTGTATAGTGAGAGAAGATCAAATCTTGTAGTTCTCAAACATGATTTTTTTTTTTAAATCTCTGGTTTGACCATTAGAGTGCCAGGCTAGTAGTAGAAACTTGGAAAATTTTTCACTTTGGCATGCAAAAACTGGGATTTTTCACAAGTTTCACCAGAAATTTAGTATAATTATTAATGGTATTACACTAGTGCCTAGAGGCCCCAACTGAGATTGGGGCCTCTTACTCAGTGCTGTTCATACATGTAGTAACAGACTATTTCTGATTAGAATCTAAATAGACAAGAAAGGCAAAGGATATGCAAGAGGAATTGTTATCCCCATTTTACAAATGCGGAGCTGAGGTGCAGAGAGACTTGCTCAGTGTCACACAGGAGTTTGTGGTTGTCAAGGCTGTATCCCCACTTTGAACTTTAGGGTACAAATGTAGGGGCCTGCATGAGGACTTCTAAGCTTAACTACCAGCTTAGTTCTGGTCCGCTGCCACCATTCCCTACCCTGGGAAGCTTTTAGAAACCTCTCACCAATTTCCTGGTGAATACAGATCCAAACTCCTTGGATCTTAAACAAGGAGAAATTGACCCTTCCCCCCTCCTTCCTTTCACCAACTCCTGGTGAATACAGATCCAAACCCCCTTGGATCTTAAAACAAGGAGAAATCAATCAGGTTCTTAAAAAGAAGGCTTTTAATTAAAGAAAAAGGTAAAAATCATCTCTGTAAAATCAGTATGGAAAATAACTTTACAGGGTAATCAAACTTAAAGAGCTCAGAGGACCCCCCTCTGTCTTAGGTTCAAAGTACAGCAAACAAAGATAAACACTCTAGTAAAAGGTACATTTACAAGTTGAGAAAACAAAGTAAAACTAAGACGCCTTGCCTGGCTTTTTTACTTACAAGTTTGAAATATGAGAGACTTGTTTAGAAAGATGGGGAGAACCTGGATTGATGTCTGGTCCCTCTCAGTCCCAAGAGCGAACAACCCCTTAAAACAACGAGCACACACAAAAGCCTTTCCCCCCCCCCCAAGATTTGAAAGTATCTTGTCCCCTTATTGGTCCTTTGGGTCAGGTGTCAGCCAGGTTACCCGAGCTTCTTAACCCTTTACAGGTAAAAGGATTTTGGAGTCTCTGGCTAGGAGGGATTTTAGTACTGTACACAGGAGAGCTGTTACCCTTCCCTTTATAGTTATGACAGTGGTAGAGCTGGGAAATGAACCTAGATCTCCTGACACTCCAAACTAACCTCCCTCTTGGCCAATGCCTTCAACCATGAGACTGCTGCTTTCCTCTAATTTGGCCTATTCTGAAATTTCACTAGTGGAAATTATGTATCAGGTTGGCCATGTTCTGCTTGTGTATGTATGCAAGCTTTTCTCTTCCTCCCAACCCCTTGGAAGGAAACATCCTGCTCCACTTCTGTAGTTGTGGAAGGCTGTAATTTTGCTATACGTGTGAAGAATGTGGGAAGCCTACATGACAAGCGTATATGATGCAATGGCAGTTTCGGAGTGGTTTTGAGGTGGTGGCTTCATTAGACAAGTCCCTCACATGTAACTGGAAGGATGAGCATGTCACAAGTCCACAGTCTGAAGTAGCAGCTAAGGAATAGCTCCATGGTGTCTCTGTAGCCAGTAGATGAGGAGGAATCTTGCGTTCTCAGCCTTTCACTCCCCCTCCCCACAAGAATTCTCCAGTATGTAACCTGACTATTTGGTTTCCACATTGGGGATAGGATTTGTGCCTTACTGAATAATTCCTTACTGATGTCACTGGGGGGCTCTGTGTGTAGATTGAGGTAGTGTGTAACCTAGGGGTTGCAGCAGAAAATGACAGCATTTCTTCTAGGAACACACTGTTATTTTTCAGATATTTGGATAGGCAAAATTTTGCCCATGTCTTGCAATGGATATTCCCATTGTGTGGGAAAACGCTCTCTTGATTTTCATGGGAAAACAGTAGAATAGATATAAATAAAATATTTTAGACAAAAGCCTGGCATTTTGCTCTTATGTGAAACTGTCAGAGGTTTTTTTGCCTGCACTCCCCTCTCCACCCCGGACAGTGTGAATTCTTATTCTTTTATTCACACAACTAAGTACCAGATGGGTTCTGTTACTACTTAACAGTATGTGATCTTTAAAAATGAAAACAACTGAGATGAAATTTAGTAGAGGTTGTATTGACTTGCTAAATTGACTTGTGATAAGCAACTCTCCTGATGTTTTAAAGAAATCTAGGAACTTGGCTAGGTGAAGATTTGACTGAAAAGAGGACCATTTAATCTTTCTGCACAAAATGAACTCTTAGCTGAACCGTGTTTAGTTCCAACATTAAAAGCATCCTCTTTTAATCCTCTGAACAATTTAAAAGCTCTAAAACCTCCACAACAGATGCATCAGAAAAGCTACAGACAATATTTATATACCAAAAATATACACATATCCAGAGCATGGAATAATCTGCTTGTATCTTTGTGGAAAGATTTGGTTGTACAGTCATTTTTGATTTTTGTCACATTAGGACAAAACATACAGTGCAGGAAAGGGAAGGCATTTTTCTTTCCTGTCAAGTGACCAACAAACCTTTTGAAGAGTTAATTTCATCAATATAGGAGCTTAATCAGAATCAAATAGCCCCAGAGCTTCAGCTCATTTGGTGAGATTCATTCCAGTCAAAAGTCAAGCATTATTGGTTTGTGGGAATGATACTGAGACAGGGACTGAGCGACTCCTGTGGGAGCTGTGGGTGTTTAGTCTCTCTCAAGATCAGGGCCTATGTGACTTATGCCACATCTTTTATTAAAATACACTTATCTGGGTTTTATTTCTGCCTTAAACTTGTATTGATTTTCAGATGTTCCAATTTTTAAGTGCATTCACAGGATTTCCCAAGTTTATAAACTACAGGCACTGTAGATTGGGGTATATTTTTCTTGCATTACAAATGGCAAAAGGCTTGTAATTTAGGCTGTGTCTATGCTACAGCGACTATGCTGGCACAGCTATGTTGGCACAGCTATGTCGGCATAACCTTTAGTGTAGACCTAGCCTATGCAGAAGGAAGGTGGTTTTTTCCCCCCCATTGGTGTAGGACCACCACCTCAAACTAAGTTAGTTATGTTGATGGAATTATTCTTTCATTGACATAGCTGCATCCATACTGGGGGCTAGATTGGCATAGCTATGTCAGTCAGGGATTTGTTTTGTTTTTCATGCCCTTGACTGATGTAGCTATGTTGACCTAACTTTTAAGAGTAGCACAAACTTTTTTAATAGAGAGGCATGTTTCAGAAATCATAAAACCTCTGTTTTCTCTGATCTCCCTCAACAGGGATAGATTAATTTGATCTGGATGTGGGTCTAAGCATTAGGCAATAGCACACAAAGGACCATCTATCCCTCAAAAGTATAAGAGAAAAGGAATGTACAGATGTTTATTATTAAGGGCTTGATCTTTTGCACTATTGAAGTCAGTGGAAGTTTTGCCAGTGAGAGTAGGATCAGACCCTTACTGATAGTTTTCAATTTGATTCATTCTTCTGCTCCATTCTGATTTGATGGATACTCCCAGAGTATTGTGTCCATGCTGGAAGTTTTGTGTGTCAGCAGGCATCCTACCAGGATAGAGTGAGAGCTTTGTACTGCTTGCCCTTAAGTGCAGCAGACTAGAAATGACCCTTTTCATCTTCACTCAGGAAGATGAAAGGGTTGATCTAGCATTGCTCCCAATGGATTAATTCCAGTTTCTGTTCAGGGGGATTGTCCACATGTTTGACTAAGAGGGATTTGAAACCTAACTGCAAGCAATTGTAAGGTATACATTGCAGAAAGGAAGAGGAGGGATTGTTTAGGATGGTCCAAGAGGCCAGAGATAGGAATGAGCAAGAGCTGAGCAAAGGAAAACTTAGCCTGAATATCAAAAAAGCATGAGGTTGTTATACAATGATGTAGACTCCTAAAGAAACTGGTGGAAACTACATCACTTACATCATTTAAAATTGGACTAGACAAAACTGTAAATTCTATGGTAGGCAACTGGCTTACATTGACAGGGAAATAGACTATGTAACATTTCAAATCATTCTCACTGTAAGAAGAGATTTTCCATCGGTTTTTTAAATGTGCTTTCTATAGTTGTCTACCTAGAGTGATAGAGAAGCACTTAATAAATCTAATTTAATAAGTGCTTTTCTCATGAAAGCTGATTTGGACTTTAGCTAGACAGGCTGTATTCCTAACCATGTTATCATGTCAGAGAGGGATATAAATGGTGGCCATGACTTCACATGTAACTAGTAATTTTGGGTGCCCAACTTGAGAGATGCATCACTTTCTGAAAACCAGGCTCCCTTGAACTGCCTCAAGGTGTACCAAAATCAGTCATATTTGGAAAATCTTGGCCAGTTTATTTTAAATGAGTCTCCGTTGCTGAGTTACTGGGGAGGGTTGGAGTTGCAATCTATGATTTGGTCCATACCTTTCATGGATGGTTACAAGTTGTGGAGGATTCTGGCCAATGTGTTGATAATCACCAATATTCTCTTTAGGAACGCAAGGTGCTAGCCTGTTCATCTGAGCAAGTCAGAAGTGAATGCTCAAAATATACTCTCTGGATTCTCACAAGCATGTAATATATAAACAGAGCTGAGTGGAAAACAGTTCACCCGTGCCATGAGAATTTTCAAGTTATTTTAAAATTTCCCATCCAAAATTGAGATGGAGTCAAAATCTCAATTTTTCACAAACTGAAAATCTGAAAAGAATTATGGATTGGGTTAATGAAAGTGTTCAGTTTTGATTTTGACCTTTTTTACCATAAATTAAATTTTAAAATGAAAAATAAGGTCCCTGTTCCAAAATTGATTTTTTTCATTTAGAGGATGTCAAAATGGGATCTTTTGACATCCTCTCGATATTTTTTTTCAAAATAGGAAATTTGTTGAAAACAATTCTTTCCTGCAAACAATTTTTGTTTTGATTAATCAGTATTTTCTGACAAACGCATCTGGAGAAAAATTCCTGACCAGCTCTATATAGGAGCAATATGATGGGTCTGTGAGACTTTACCCAGGGTACAATCTGGACTGTTGAACAGCTGTATCCCCTGAGTTCTCCAACCCTGGGTGCCTTTTATACTGCTTTGCTGCGAGAGCAACCACTCCTGGTCTGCTCACGCACAGCCTCTAGCATGTAGATTACTCTCAGCAGTACAATATGAGTGCTATGGCCAGCCACTCTTGAATTAGCCTGTGGAGCAACACCAGCAAATTCCCAGTCCCAGACTTACCCTCAGAAATGTGTGTCTTGTACTGTCCAGCTCTCTCTTGGACAATACAAACTTCTATAAAGTCCATAATTTCATTAATAGAAAAGGACATGCAAAAATCCTATTATTCCAAACGGAGTTTCCCCAAACACTTCAATCCAAACACACAATGGTTTAGACAGAATAATAAAATAAGTTTGTTAACTATAGAAAAATAGATTAAGTGACTGTAACTACAAGTAATGAGGCATAAAAGCCAGAATTAGTTACATAGAATAAAACACAGCTAATGCCTCATTTAAAAAGCTAAATGAAGTCAAAGCAAAAGGTTTCTCTCTCACCACATGTTTCAGCTTTCTTTTTTTTTTACTGTCTGGATTTCTTTCACCCAGGGCCCCTCTCTCAGTTTAGTGTTACTTTCCTTATCCTTCAGGTGGTGGTGATGCTGTGGGCAGAGAAAGGGAGGAGAATTTGGGGCATCTGTTCCCTTTTCTTATGGTTCTCCATCTAAAGCTCAGTAGACAAAGTCTGAGAAGATTGGAATCTCCAGCTCTTTCTTTGCCAATAAGTAAATTTCTCACTCACCCTTTTTCCTGCCAAAAATGGTCACTTGACAAGGTGGTAGTCCATTTTATTTTGTTGACTCCTGGCTAAGATGTCAGTTTGCCTTCCCCCCCCCCCCGAGAAATTGGTTTGTGGCTGTTTTTGCAGACTTGGAATATGTGTCAGTAACGTACAGTACAATCTTAACTTTACATGCAATATTGCCACACACATTTTACCAGATTGAGTCTTCAGATGATACCTCATAAGGCATACTTTGTACAAAATTTATCATAGTGTTGTAAAAGGGGTGACCATAAGTCTGTTTGCCTACTTGCAAAAGTGATTGAGAATACTGTTGTGAGACGACTGTCTGACATTACCTGGAGTCCTTAGATTTTGTTGAGGTTGAAATCCATCAACCTCGACAAAAAACAGATACAGACAGACATCATCTTCCTCTCCAAATGCAAACAGATGGACATCATACCAAATGGACTGAAGGTAAAAAATCCATTGCAATCAACATACTACACTGACTATGGTGAGAGACTGTGCCACACACTCTCAAAGAAACTGAGGAACCACCTGATCAGCATCCTGTACAGCAGACAGGAGAAGATCAAGAATGAGCTCTCAAAACTGGAGACTCTCATACAATACCAACCTTCCACACAAACTTCCACGTGGTTGGACTTTACAAAAATGAGACAAGCCATTTACAATGCACACTTCACTTCTCTACAGAGGAAAAAGGACAGTAAGCTATCTAAACTCCTACCTGCCACAGGGGGCTACAACAGTGGTACCCTCAACTCATCTAACAACATTGTCAATCTTTCCAACCACACACTTAGCCCAGCAGAAGAGTCTGTCCTATCTCGGGGACTCTCTTTCTGTCCCACCATCCCCACGAACATGATACAGTTCTGCGGTGATCTGGAAGCCTACTTTCGTTGTCTCTGACTCAAGGAATATTTTCAACGCACCACTGAACAGTGCACTGACCCACAGGAACCCTCCTACCAACACTACAAGAAGAACTCTGCGGGGACTCCTCCTGATGGTCGAAATGACAGACTGGACCTCTACATAGAGTGCTTCCGCAGACGTGCACAGGCTGAAATTGTGGACAAACAACATTACTTGTCCCATAACCTGAGCCGTACAGAACGCAATGCCATCCACAGCCTCAGAAACAACTCTGACATTATCATCAAAGGGGCTGACAAAGAAGGTGCTGTAGTCATAATGTACAGGTCGGATTATGAACAGGAGGCTGCCAGGCAACTCTCCAAGACCACATTCTACAGGCCACTATCCTCTGATCCCACTGAGGAATACCAAAAGAAACTACACCATCTGCTCAAGAAATTCCCAGCTACAGTACGGGAACAAATCTACATCGACACACCCCCAGAACCCCGACCAGGGGTATTCTATCTGCTACCCAAGATCCATAAACCCGGAAACCCTGGACGCCCCATCATCTCAGGCATTGGCACTCTTACAGCAGGATTATCTGGCTATTTGGACTCTCTTCTCAGACCCTACGCTACCAGCACTCCCAGCTATCTTCGAGACACCACCGACTTCCTGAGGAAACTACAATGCATTGGTGTTCTTCCTGAAAACACCATCCTGGCCACCATGGATGTAGAAGCACTTTACACCAATATTCCACATAAGGATGGACTACAAGCTGTCAGGAACAGTATCCCTGATGAGGCCACAGCACGCCTGGTGGCTGAGCTTTGTGACTTTGTCCTCACCCACAACCACTTCAGATTTGGGGACAACTTATACCTTCAAGTCAGTAGCACTGCTATGGGTACCCGCATGGACCCACAGTATGCCAACATTTTTATGGCTGACTTAGAACAACGCTTCCTCAGCTCTCGTCCCCTAGTGCCCCTCCTCTACTTGCGCTACATTGATGACATCTTCATCATATGGACCCACGGAAAGGAGGCCCTTGAAGAATTCCACCTGGACTTCAACAATTTCCACCCCACCATCAACCTCAGCCTGGACCAGTCCACACAAGAGATCCACTTCCTGGACACTACAGTGCAAATAAGTGACGGTCACATAAACACCACCCTATACTGGAAACCTACTGACCGCTATACGTACCTACATGCCTCCAGCTTCCATCCAAGACACATCACACGATCCATTGTCTACAGCCAAGCCCTAAGATACAACCGAATTTGCTCAACCCCTCAGACAGAGACAAACACCTACAAGATCTTTATCAAGCATTCGTAAAACTACAATACCCACCTGGGGAAGTGAGGAAACAGATTGACAGAGCAAGACGGGTACCCAGAAATCACCTACTACAGGACAGGCCCAACAAGGACAATAACAGAACACCACTGGCCATCACATACAGCCCCCAGCTAAAACCTCTCCAGCGCATTATCCACGATCTACAACCTATCCTGGAAAATGATCCCTCACTCTCACAGACCTTGGGAGGCAGGCCAGTCCTCGCTTACAGACAACCCCCCAACCTGAAGCAAATACTCACCAGCAACTACACACCACACCACAGAAACACCAACCCAGGAACCAATCCCTGTAGCAAACCTCGTTGCCTACTCTGTCCCCATATCTACTCTGGCGATACCATCAGAGGACCCAACCACATCAGCCACACCATCAAGGGCTCATTCACCTGCACATCTACTACTGTTATATATGCCATCATGTGCCAGCAATGCCCCTCTGCCATGTACATTGGCCAAACCGGACAGTCCCTCCGCAAAAGAATAAATGGACACAAACCCAGACTCCTTGTTGTTTTTGTAGATTTTCTTTACTTTTTTCAATCTGGTTTTAAACCTGTGTATGTGAGACACTGTTTATGTCATTTGAGTGTCTCCATTCTTTCCTCTCTGAGCAATGCCAGAAAGTGTGATTGGGCAGCTTTCGTCTGCTCAAAATTGTCTGTTGTTTGGAGTGGCAAAAAGTCTGTTCTGTCACCCTCCTGCTCAATGTGTATTTGAGACCACCAGCGGAGATAGTTGAGATGCTGCGGTTAATGTGGAGATAATGCGTTCAGGCTCCTTGTTATCAGACTTGGAGATATAGTCACTTTGACTTCCAGCTCTTATCTAATTGCCCAGGGTTTCAAGGGAATAACTGTAAGATTGGAGTTCTCCAGTTGAGGACCTCTTGAAAATTTTTGTTTTTTATAAGTGAATATTATCAAACATGTTACTTGTGCGTTTTAAGAAAAAAATACACAGCTGTAGTGCAGGTACCTTGATGTCATGATTATTATATAATTAAAAAACATTTATAGTTCAAACTCTGATTCGTCCCTCTTTCTCCTTCCCTGAAACTAGCTCAGGTACCATTAATATAATTTTTAAAGGATTGCCATTAGGCCCTTAAAACAGTGCAGTAACACATGTCCGCTGACTTTCTAGTATTATGCCCACTGACTTATAAACCACAAAGCTTATAGTGCCACTGCTCGGAACCAGCATTTAATTCTCCATTATTTGCAGTAAATTTTTAAGGTACTGGCCCCCATAGCACAATAGATCATTTTTTGGTTTGGGGGCATGTTGTTTAGAAATCAGGTTTATGAATAATACTCTTAGATGGCACCTTGCATGTTCAAAGGAAATGTATAATTGACATTGGTAAGTGAACATAAAGGTCCAGCCTCTTGAGAGAGATGCTTTCGTGTTGGTGAGCCTTAACCAATTACAGTGAAACCCTCTTTGAATGAGCTTTTTTTCCACTTTTCATTAATTCAGCAGCACAGAAAAGTACTTTCATTGTTGAGAAAAAATGAAAAGGAAATGTCAAAGTTTACCTTATTAGTGCAACAGTGTCCATGTACCCTGCTGCTGAAACTGGGCCACTTGAGTCCTTGGTGATAATAGCTACTGAAAGAGAACACACAATACTTTTGTGCTGATGGAGTTATAAATATTTCTGATTTCTGAAAAGGCAGAAGTTGTGGGTTGTTTTCTCCCCAGATGCTGCTACTCATAACATGCCTTTGCTGTAATGAGCCTTTAAAGCACAGGCTATGACTCCTAACCTCTGGGTGGCTTGGTACTGCTTTCCTTCCTTTAAGTCAGTCAGTCAATCTGTTGTTTAGGGGCCAATGGTACTGGTTACACTGAAGCATTGTGTGGACCAGCATCCTGCAGACAAGCTCTGTGTAAGCTTCTCCATAAAGCTCCGATAATGAATCTCAGCGCTTTTCTGCGGCGCCTCCTGCTAGTCAGTGCTAATCCCGAGTCTCAAGCAAAAATTGTAAGTTGTGCAACATTATATGGTGGTTTTGTGAAATAGGCGCCCAACTCATTCAACTGTGATCTTTGCCAGAACTCAGATTTGTTTCTCAAGAAGTGAAAGGCTACTGTAGTATCTGTGCCACATAGCTCCAGTTTCAGATAAATTTTAAGATACACTGTATTAGTAACATGTAATTCTCTGCTAACTTCAATTTCAGAAGAGCCCTGCAATTTACCTGAATATTGTAAACATGAACACTGGCGTTTCCAACACATCTTCTGTTGGTGTGTTTCAAAAACAAATTAGAACTAGCCCTGAAAGTGTATAAAGCTATAATGAATTGCTTAACATACAGCAGACAGCTTCTGCTGTCTGAAGAGTACTGAAGTGTATAGCTCTTTCTGGCTTCAGGCTGCTAGAATGTTGTCAGTCAACAGTACGTGTCTAAGAGCAGGCAGTGTGGGCATTTACAGAAGGAGTTCATAGGCAATTGCCTGTTGAAAACAATTCATTTTTAACCAACTTGTTTTACCTTGCATTAAATGCTGTGTGTTTGGTTTTGGAATTGGGTCCAGAATGCAGCGAAGAGCTTGCAGGAAAAGCTATGTCCAAGGCAACAGGCTTACACAAAAGGCCTTACAAATCCAGATCTTAAAAAAAGCAAAAAGCAAGCAACCAAAACACCACCAATACCCCATGCTTCTGTAACCCATACACCTTCTAGGTGTGGTGGTCTGTCCCATGGGAGGGAAGGGGAAAAAATATGAGCCAGCTCTGCAGCCTTAGCTAACAGCGCGTTGGCTTTTAGCTCATGCGGTCGAGGCTCATGCACTAAGCTCCAGAGGTCCCAGGTTCAATCCCGACGGCCAGGCTCTGCCGATGTTCCGAAGAAGAGGGTTCACTCTATCCATCTTGTGAGACGAAATGAAGGTGAGCCCCTCATTGCCTGGGGGTGTTTTTTGTTCATAATAAAATGACAAGTTTATACTCATAATAAATGAGCTAAGCTAAGAATAATAGATGCCCAAATACAGAAAATGGCTCTAGCTAGAAAATAGCAAAAACTCTCCTTTAATTTTTATCGGAAGAAGTCCTATTTTTCTGAAAGCCACATGCCATACAGATTTACGATGTCTGCATGTGGTCTGCTATGTACCGTTGGCCTGATTCTCTGTTGTGGCTGCTTGTCACTCTGTCAATACAAAAGTGATTGGCCAGTTAAGTTTAGGGCAGCTTTGCCTAACTGAAAGGGCACAAAGAAGCCAAATTGTACTCATGCATCTTGGTCAGTAATTATTTCTAAAAATGTATATCACGTGCCTAATAGAGGACTTGACTCTCCTTTCACTTGCATCAGTTTTGCACTAATGAACTGGACTAATTCCAGTGGAGTTCTTGCTGATGATAGGCTCTGTAAATGAGTAATATTTTCTTTTTATCTATTGAGGTAGTAAGATCTTGGGGGCAGGGACAGTCACTCGCTACATAAATGAATAGCACTTAGCACAATGGGATCCTGATCTTGGTTGGAATTTATAGGCACTACTACAATTTACACAATAGTATACCCTCTCCCAAAACAGTAATGGCTGATAAGGGACTTTCTTTCCAGGTAAGGCCATACCTTGCTCTCCTCCCCTGTCTGCTGGGTGCAGTTCCAAGCCATTCATGATTCTGCCTCTGTGGCTGGCTTTTCCCCTCCCCCCACCCCCAACGTGTTTTTGAAAATCCAATCCCAATATATTCAATAGTGCAAAGCCTAAGGGACCAGTTTAGCATAGACAATAAAATATTCATATTCTCTTCAAACATGTATTTGTATAACATTAATAAATTAGACTGGAATGTGACCTTCTCCTCTTCATTAATAAGGAGGACAGCTGTTTGACATAACAGTACCTCTAATAGGTCTTAAAAGAGACATTACAAGAATCTAATACTTGGATGCATATTTCTTAGTTAGTGGTTTTCTTCTTTCAAGGTATTGAGATTTCAAACTCAATTTTATACCTTGTACTCCTGTTTCTCCAATGCACTTGCTGTGAAGCCCTCATTTTGGGGAGGTCATTGGATAGAACGTATGGGTTTAGTAACCGAGAAGGCAGACTGGACATACCATGGGATTTTCAAAGGATTCAAAGGGGGTTGTGTGCTGAAATGTCATTGAAATTCATTGTTGCTAACTCTCTTAAGGTATAGCTGCACTGCAAACAGCAACAACAATAACAACCCCCTCCCCCCAAAAAACCACCACGACAGTGAGTCTGGGTCAAATGACTTGGGCTCATGCAATGGGGCTAAAAATAGTGTAGATGTTTCTGGGCTCTGAAACCCAGTGAGAGGGGTGGGGTCTCAAATGCTGGGCTCCAGCAGAAAGGGGAATATCTACTCTGCTATTTTTAGCCCCATATCGTTAGAGCTCTGCATGGATACAAAATTTGTAATTGCATCCGATCCACAAACATGGTCCGCGGATATTTGCAGATTTGCTGGGCTCTACATATCGTGAGCCTGTGACAGTTGCCCTGGGTTCTGAGACTGGCTGTTCTGATTTGTTTTTTATTTTTTTGAACTATAGCTGTACCCTTTGCTACTTTTGGAAATCCCAGCTCATCTATATCTGGGACATGTAGTAGCCGTCAGCAATTTTTAAAAAAAACATGTAGCGTCTACAGCCCATGGGCCACATCCGGCCCGCGGGACCGTCCTGCCCAGCCCCCGAGCTCCTGGCCTGGGAGGCTATCCCCCGGCCCCTCCCCTGCTGTCCCCCCTCAACTCGCTCCGCCACCGGCACAATGCTCTGGGCGGCGGGGCTGTGAGCTCTTGGGGCAGCGCAGCTGCAGAGCCCGGCCTGACCTGGTGCTCTGTGCTGTGTGGTAGCGGCGGCAGCAGCGTGGCCCAGCTCCAGCTCGGTGGCACAGCTGTAGTGCCACCAGCCACCGGTGCTTCAGGCAGCATGGTAAGGGGTGGATAGAGGGCAGGGGAGTTCGGGGTGGTGGTCAGGGGGCAGGGGTGTGGTTGGTGGTCAGGGGGAAAATAGGGGGTTGAATGGGGGCAGGGGTCCCGGGGGGCAGTCAGGAAGGAGAGGAGGGGTTGGATGGGGCAGTGGGGATCCGGGGGCAATCAGGGGACAGGGAGCGGGTGTGTGTGGATGGGGCAGGGGTCCCAGAGGGGCTGTCAGGGAACAGGGGGGGTTGGATGGGGCAGGAGTCCTGGGGGGGGCAGATAGGAGGTGGGGGCCAGGCCATGACCCCCTCTCCTAACCGGCCCTCCATACAATTTACGAAACCCGATGCGGCCCTCAGGCCAACAAGTTTGCCCGCCCCGATATAGAGTTCCTCAAGCATGTTTGCTAGCCCTCTACTGAAATCAATAGCAGTTCTGCATGCACTGGCACTTCAAAGTTAGGGCTTTTGCATGTGAAGGAATGTCTCTTATTTGGGAGAGTTATTGAATGGTGAAGTTAATATTTAGTTGTAACTTAAAAATTCAAATGTTAATTTCACAATTTGAGTTATGTTTTCATGTTCCCACACTGAAGAATGTATGTGCATTGTAGCCAGTTTAATTTATATTTTGACAAAAGTATTTCTTCACCATTTAAGTTATATTAGGATGTTTAAGAACTGTTACTTACTTTACTTATTGGGGCAGTGACTTAAAAATATTTGACTGTTATATAAATGCTTGGATTGAACAAGGAATCTGTTAAATTATGGGAATCCACAATTTATACAATAACATTCAGATCAGTAATCTCTATCCTGTTTCAAAGAACAGTAAGAGAATTCTCTTCTCAGAGCTGCCCAGAAGATACACTGCTCTCCATAGATGTGTACAAGTCCCAGAGTCATCAACTGGAGATTCAGGCATGGATGGAGAACAGAATATTGGGGTTGAGATCTACCATGTTTCTTGGAGAGGAGAATTTATCCTAAATATGTTCATAAACTGCACTAGCTGTACAACACCTGTCACAGTACAGCTCTGATCCTGCTTGGAACCTGGGTGCCAATATAAATAATAATTAAAAAGGTCCTGCTCCAAAGAGTATTGAAGTCAGTGGAAAGATACTTATTATAATGGGCTTTTGATCAAGCATTAAGGTGCATTGGAATTGAAGAATAATGAAAAGTAACTGCCAAGATAAAGTAACTTTTTTATCTTCTGTGGGAAGCTGAGTGAATAATGATCAGTCTTCCATTTCATAATTAAAACCACATATCTGTCACTTTGTCTCAAAGCAGTACACCTGGCTCTCAATAAATCACTTTTCTGTAGTTAACAAGCAATGTGGCATAATTGGGTACGTTGTGTAATACAGTAAACATCTAAGCATAAGAGTAAAGGTTGAGTGCAATCAAGAGAAAATAATGCATAAAACTGAGCTTAACAGGAGTGAAGCTGTGAGGGGAAAAACAAACTGTAGTTCTGAGCAACTCAGAATGGTGCCAAACCTATATTTTAATAGCACTATTAAAATATAGCTATGACACCACTCTTAGTTGCTCGGTACTAGAGTTTGTTTTTTCTCATAGCTTTGCTCCTGTTAAGATATTATTAATAAAATGGTTTAGGGCTTCCTAGCTGCTTGAAAAGAGTCCATTAGACAAACTTATAAAAAGTGGATCAGCAATCTGTGCCAGATAAAGTAGCTTTTTCCTTTTGCCTTGTGCTCCACTCAAATTGCTTAGGTGTCTCTTATGTTGATTACTCTGGATCAGGGGAGGGCAAACTATGGCCCAGGGGCTGCATCTGGCCCTTCAGATGTTTTAATCCAGCCCTTGAGCTCCCAATGGGGAGCAGGGTCTGGGGCTTGCCTTGCTCCGCGTGTGCCGTGGCTCCATGCGGCTCCTGGAAGCAGCAGCATGTCCCACCTCTGGCTCCTACGCGTAAGGGCAGCCAGGGGGCTCCGTACACTGCCCCTGCCCCAAGCGCCACCCCCGCAGCTCCCATTGGCCAGGAACCGCGGCCAATGGGAGCTGCAGGGGCGGTGCCTGTGGATGGGGCAGCACGCCGAGCTGCCTGGCTGTGCCTCTGCGTAGGAGCCGGAGGGCGGACGTGCTGCTGCGTCCAGGAGCTGCTTGAGGTAAGCACCAGCTGGAGTCTGCATCCCTGACACCCTCCCAGGCCCTTACCCCAGCCCTGATCCCCCTCCCACCCTCCGAACCCCTTGGTGCAGGAGCGTGCTCTGGGCTGGGACCCACAACCCCTCATCCCCAGTCCCACCCCAGAGTCCGCACCCCCAGCCAGAGCCTGCACGCCTACCCCAGCCCGGAGTTCCCTCCCGCACCCTGAACTCCTAATGACCCCATCCCAGAGCCCTCACCCCCTCCCGCACCCCAATCCCCAATTTTGTGAGCATTCATGGCCCGCCATACTATTTCCATACCAAGATGTGGCCCTCGGGCCAAAAAGTTTGCCCACCCCTGCTCTGGATCCTAGTCATTTCTAAAGCTGGCTAGCAACATTTTTTTTTAAAAATTCTACTCTATCCAATTGATACTAGTGCTATTTAACACCATAGTAGTAGTATGCAATTTTTATTTCAGTGTTATCCTCATTTAATATATTCAAAACTTGCTTGTAAAATTCACTTAGCAGATTCAATGTCTACTCTTCCCCATAAATGAAACATATTTACTGTTTGTTGGGACCATTATAGACTGATTACTTGCATCGTTTCTTAATTATTTACCTTCCAGCCAAGTAGATTGAGGGGAACTCTAGTACTTTATATAGAAAATTGATTCTCTGATGATAAATCTGACTTGTGACATTCAAGCTTTGGAAACTTTTCAGTCTTTATGGCTAGGATTTTAAAAGGATCTTAAGGGATGTTCCATTTTAATGGGATTTGTGTCCCTAATTTTCTTAGGCTCCTTTGAAAATCCCAACCTACGCAAAACCCTACAAAAATGTGGTGTGTGTTCATTGCTTCTCCAAAATTCCTTCCAAAGTTGATGTTCTTGTACAATCAGAACAACTGACTGATTGTAACCAAAAGTTTATTATCTTCATGCCCGCTCCTAAAAAGCTTTGCTCTATCAGCTGGCTGTAAAACTAACTTCTGTCTGGAATTTCTCTCTCTTTTTGAAGGATAGAAAAGTCTTTCATTAGAACTTGGGTGGGAACTGCAATTTCTGTCCCATGCAAAATTTTGCATTTCCAAATTGGAATGAGAAGTCAGATCTGTGAAATTTTCAGTGGGAGGGACACTTTCAAAAAAGTCCATTTCAGAAAAAGCTGGTCTACCTGCATGGTTTCCACTGAAGGTTCTTATGTAATTAACATCTCCACATGGAACACTTTGATTCTGTCTGATTTGTATTTTCTAATGAAAAATTTTTGACCAGCGTGCACACTTGCTCTCTCAACTATCCATTGTTTGTGTTTTCATTTGGCACCAGTACATTAGATCAGTCTGTGTCCCAAAGAGTCCTTTGCAATTGGTTCTATGTTTGCATTTCCCATTATTATACTTTAGTAAGACTGAAACTTGAGGGATATGTCAAGGCTCATTCAGTCAGAACCACGGCAGTGTCAGTAGCCAACCTCAGGGCAATCCCCCCAGACAAGATTTGCAATGCTGCAACCCTGAGTTCTCTCCATATATTTACAAAGTATTATTGCTTTGACAGAGTGTCATGGAGAGATTCAAAGTGTGGGATATTTGTGTTGCAGGCATTATGACCAGGTAAGTCTCACCATACTTAGCTTTGTGTTACCTGTATTTACAGCTCTATCTTCTGTATGTCTTCAGATATAGACTAAATATTTGTAAGACTAAAGGGCAGTCCAAATGGTCAATGGGATTACTCATGGAGTAAAGTTCTACTCAAAGTAAGTTGTATGAGGCACATTCAACATTTTAAATCTTTCAAATGACTAACAAAATATCTTCCTTTTTTACGTTGGCAGCATATTGGCTTTGTTAGGCAAATATTTTTATTTTAAGCTATATTGCTTCTCACGGCATCTTGTCAAAACGTTTATGTGGTTTGGTAGTGAATTATTCTGTGGCATGCTGCTTCTTTTTCTTTCTACAGATTTTCATGGCTTCATAGGAGTACTTTAGCTTTTTTGATCTCCCTAAAAATGAAGCATTGTGTGCACACCAAAAAAAATGGAACTTTGTGCTGTTTTTAAACAAACAAATCAGTCTTTCCAAAATAGAGAGTTCTCTGATGTTTTCAGTCCTTACACCTGATTTGTCTGAGGATGGCATTTCCTCATGTTTGCAGCAAAAACTTGAGTTTGCTGGTTGTAAGGGTGAAATCTCACCCATGAGCAAATCCTTGCACAATGGCGAAGATCTCCTTTGCCACGTGTGTGTGAAACAAACAGCAGTTTCATGGTGCTCCAATATTCTTTTTTTTCCATGTGATAATTTGTCACTAGATTTTCAGAAACTGTGAGCCTGAAACCATGGATCCTTTCAAAGAGAGAATTTTGTGAGCAAAGGTTTCTAGAGGTGGGTATGTCAACCCATTCTCCACTTTTCTGATCAGGCTCCTTCTTTGTATGCTGACACATTTGAAAAGAAGTGAGCATTCAGTAAAGGCTTATCTGTAGCTTTTCACCTTGTGGTAGGAATCAAACTACAAATCTCGTCCCCAGAGGTATAGTGTCCAGCAGAGTGTCTCCATAGATAAGTCCTATTTTTCAGGCAGAGAGGGTCTGTTCTCTGAACATAGAAGTGAATCTGTCATTTTGCATACTTTTGTACCTGGAGTAGTGGCTGACCTACTTTTGGGCTTTGGTTTAAATGTACTCCTTTCCCCAGTATTTTTTCTTTTATCAAGAGTTACTTTCAGTTCATCTGGCATGCTGGTGCAGATGTAATCTGGACTATGAGCTGACTGACTTTTTTGCCTCTGCTGGGGTTTTAACTACCTTATACTGCATGTGGTGAACTATACTGAAGTGCAAGCTTTACTTCCGGAGGTCAGACTTCATTCTACTTTTTGGCTCCAACAGAGTTGTTGACAGGAAACAAACAATAATAACCCACCGCCAGGCCTCCGTCCCCCTCCCCACAATAAAACTACCCTCTGTGGAATTCTAGGATGCCTCTGAAGACATTTCAAAGACATTGGGACTGATTCATTTTTGTATCAATTCTTAAAGCTTTTACAAAGAATAAACATAATTAACCCTTCTACCTTTGATCTTTGTGGCACACATCCTGTAAAACTATATCCCTTTCTCCTCTTATTTATCTGGGGTATACCAAGATTGCCATGGCCTTATACAGAGAGCCTATTTCTAGAGGAAACACGTGTCGAATGTGCCCCTGGTCAACAACTCATATGAAGGTGAAAATGTTGGCACCCACAGAGCAATTGAAGGAGACACGTCCTCCCTGTTACTATTTTAATCTCCCTTGATGATGCTTCTAAAGTCTGACGCGTTCTTACTTTTGGTACTCCATAATTATTTATGTAGTTGTACTGCTGCTAACATGAGTGATCCTAAAAGGTGCTGAGCACCTTCAACTTGCATTGAGCTCATAGGACTTGAAGATGCTCACCATATAGCAACATTATGCTGATGTTTTTGGGTGGTCTTCTTTTCCTTTTGATCCATGCACATCATATCCATTAATGTTAGGGAGCATTGGGCATCCACAGGAAGGGAAGAAGTAGACCAATTTATGTATAAATCAGCAATAACTATCAATGTTGGAGCCTACTGTATGGCTAGCTTTTTGGTAGCCCCAATGTTGCTATCTTTAAAAAAGCCTGAGCAATGTCACAGAGAGAGATCAGATTCATCAAACATTTGGTTTGCAAACATTTCATGACCGATATACTATAACTGCAATAGCATAAAATCATAGACTCTCTGTACATACGTTTTTGATTCGGATATCTGTCTTGTGCATGTTGAGTGTCTCTTTGGTGTCTAATTAAAAGGAAAATCTGAGCCCAGTGCTGCTGAATTAGTAAACCTGATTTTGTTCTATAGTCAACTCTTCAATAATGAAAGGAATTCAGTATATTTGAGCATGTTCCCCTTAGAGATTTCACTGTCATTTAATTCCCTTTACTGGTACAGTGCCTAATAAATCATTAAAACTGACTAGAATAGAGGGTCAAACACAGATCTTGATCCACGTTTCTCAATCTCATACTTGTTGTTTATTATTTATTATTGAAAAGGAGATTGCTCTGTGATGACAATGACCAATATCTTAGACACTACTTTGACAAATTAGCTTCATTTCTGTTCTCCGCTTTCCTTCAATAATGGATAGTTAATTCTGAGTTCATACTAGGTATTTGTCCAGTCCACAAAGTAGTGTCTCTTCCTTCCAGACTAACCTATGACAAATGCTACCTGAGACCAGCTACATCAACAAGACTTCACAGTGGCTGCAGTGCGAGGATCCCGTGTAGCACAACAGAACCTAAGGCAACATAAACTGTGTGCAAAGCTTAAATACCACCTCCTTAGAGATGGAATAGATGCTTGATAGAGAGATGATTGAAGTGTTACAAGTTGTAGACATGGTGAAGAGACTTTGATTTACAGGCTTTATGTTTTGTCAACAGTAAGAAATGAAATGCTTCATTTGACTGAGTTTTGTATTAGGCTCTACAAGTTGAGAGGGAGAAAGTTATCTTAAGGGACTGGAAATTGGAGCTTTTCAGCTCTGGATCACCAGTTCAAATCCAGTTCAAGTCAGTAGTTACTGAAAATCATTACCATCAGCCTGCTTTTTGTCTGAACTGAGAGCCCCAACTCATTTCAGTCTCCTATAGGATACTGGTCCACATTACTCAAGCCACCATCATAATTAACATCCTTATTAGCAGTTACAGAAAGGAAGTGGGAAATCCTGAATGAATACAGAAACTACTTTCCCACCCCTAAAGAATGGCTCTCCAATCAGCAGCAAGGCAAAATTGGCAGAACAATGTACCTTGCACTGCTGCTACTTTCCATGTGTTCATTCTTAATGGATAAAAGAAGACTTCATTCTACAGAGCTGTCTATCTGGCATCTTTCATTAGCTCTAAATTCACTCTAAATAATTATACAGGTTGCTGCTGAAGGAAATTGGATGTGTCCTGTAGAACAGAAAAGTCTGTTTCCTACAATAATTCAAAACATTTGTCTTGGCCCAATAGTCCAGATTTCTCTGAGGGCTCCAAATAGTCTCATGCTCTATCTCTGTTTACGGCAGAATAATTTATGAACTGGTCCACTGAACTGGAGGGGAAAAGGAGAAACTGTGCATAAAATATTTTTCATATTGAATGAAGGTCAACTCTCCCTCTCTCACCCCTCTGTGGATGTAAGAGATGCATGAATGATTTTGAAGCTCCATTGTTTCAACCAGTAAGAGGCTTCCTTGTTAGACATGCCACATGGAGATTTCAGCCATTTAAATGTGTGGGGAAGATGCACAACACAGCCTGCACCAGATAGATAACTTTGCTAATTGGTTAATTTTGCTTTAATGTCTGGACACTGGTTGGCACCACAGCATAGAAGATTCTGCATTGATCCAGCAGAGCAGCATCTACTTTGACGGAATGAGCCTATTTCCTGGTGATTTTTGTAACTTTATCATCTTCCAAGATTCCTCCCTTTTAACTCTGCATGGGTATTGTGGCCTTTTGGAAACTTAATTCAGGCTACAAAAAGTTATTTCCTTTATAGTGAGAGAACTGATACAAACATCAGCCTCAGACTTGAAGAGAACAGTGAAAAGCTGCAGTTCAAGACATGGAAATATTACCTTTAGCTCTGTGCCCATCTTGACTAGTGAGTAATTGCTCAGTGGTCAAGATGGGATGATTTAATGCTGTTAATTAGGCAAGCAGCTTTTTTGTATGAGGCCACATCTATCTTTTGGTGCGACTCCATTTAGTTAAAATGCAATTATGACATGGATGAATTTGTCCCCTTAGCTCTTACAGGGGGAGTGAGGCACACGTTCTTCAGTTACATCCATATAGTAATAGCTATTATTATTACTTTTATTTGTATTACAAAGGTATTAGAGGTCCCAGCTGAGATCAAGATCCAGTTGTGCTAGGTACTACTCAAACACATAACACTGTCCCTGCACTGAGGAGCTTACAAGACAGGGTAGGAGGGAAGAGTACTATTTTCCAAGTTTTACACATGGGAATCTGAGGCTCAGAGAGATTTGAGATTTACCTAAGGTAACACAGGAAGTCTGTGTTCAATTCCCAGCTCTGCCGAGTCCAGTTACTTAAGCATCAAGACCATCCATCCTCTCTAACTTATGTGCATGTAAGTGTCTGTTGCTATGATTTCTTCTCAAATAAGGATGCCTTTAATAGGCTTTCCAAATGTTTGACAATAAAGTATTTGTTTTGAAAATAGACACCAGTGCATTTATGAGGTGTGCACAATAGTTGTAATCCGATCATATGGTCAGTTGTTACGTACGCATTGCAACAGAAAATGAGAGCAGCACTACAGAACGGAAAGCCGGAGAGTACAAAAACCTAGGCCAGCCTGAGAGTTCTGAACTAAGCACGTCCCTCTAGTTCAAGGCCAACCTGAACACTGGTGGTCTGCAGGTGCAATGTCCTCAGTCCCACAGTGAACCTTTTGCCCTAGCAATGTTCAAAGGAGCACTGAGAAGCTCTAGAGGGAGGGCTTGGCATGGGCCATTTGATGGTGAGGGACAGTAAGAGTCTCTCTTAAACCTAAAGAAAAACGTGAGGGGAAAAAAAAGCAATTGCCATAATATATAGTATATCTGGTATGTACATTTTTTTAAAGATTATGTTGCATAGAATTTCTGATATTTGTAGAAGTTTGCAAATAACAGACTAAATATGTATTGAATTTTTTATGAGCTCTGGTTTCTCTTGGGCACTTAGCTGTACCAGTGGGTGATCCCACCTACACTAAATTTGCATTTTTTAATTCAACATCATATTCTTATAAATTCCTGCAAAAATATTGCTGCTGTAATGGGAGTGGGAGAAAGAAAACAAGCTGTAGTTCTGTAGTGAATTCAGCACAATGATTTAAAGTTCTGATTTAAAGCTGGACCTGAGGCATTTCAGGCAACTTTACAACCTATTTTTTTTTCTGATTATACATATCAGATCCATCAGAAAGTGTGTGTGTGAAAAGTATAAATAAAAGGTTTGGGTGCCTTCCCTTCTTAACTACTGCATATAATTGGACTGTGGCCTACACGGTCAGAGGTTTCAAACCAGCACATGAGATGGACCATATCATCATGCCATCATGCCTAAACCCAGACCTACACAGACCACTACTAGGGATAGGAGGTTAATTCAATTTCCCTGCTCATTCAGTCTCTTGCCTCTCTTCTGAGACTACCAGCAAGAATGCCAAATATGGTGTTTTTTTGTGATAATAGACACCTGTTCAGTAGGATCTGAACGAAGACCACAATACTCATTTCTCATAGGTCACCAAGCAGCTAATGAGATGGTAAGATCCTCTTGTCACTATTGACCTGAGCTGAGTTTGAACTGACAACCTAGTGGGTAAAGACTCTCTCTATACTAATACACGTTCTCTGAGCTATCCATTTCTCCAATACCATCCCATGTTTGTTAGCAGTTGTATTTGATTTAGAGTTGTTATAGGTAGCTCCATTCTCTTTGCCCAGCAGTTTTAAAAGATTTTGAAGATAATTAGTGGTGTGACCAAAAAATGGTAGACACAGCATAAAAGGACAACCTATCTATTCTTTAACTGTAGAGCATAATATATACATCTTCCTGTTCCTTTCTTTTTCAATAAAGATGTGAGATAAAGGGCATCCTCTTGCCAATCACTAATTAAGTTGGCTGCTACCTATGCCAAAAAGAAAATAATTTTGTTCTCTTCTACAGAAGAAAATAATGAAGCACTGGGCTAACACCACCAATCAGTTGTCATTTTAAGGATGAGAAGAGAGAACACATGCCAGCAGCACCTGCTTCTGAAGGACTGAATACTGCTTGGAGCTGAATAAACACCACAAAGCAAACAAACTATTCTAGAAAAGTGTTTCCCACTCTACTCAGGTAGTGTAGCCAAACCAGAAAGGATCTGGGTTAATAGTAGTGTTAGCTTGTGGGATGAGGAACAAAGGGGAGAATTTTAATGTAATAGCCATCTAAGGCCTTGGCTACACTACAGAGCTTTGTCGACAAAAGTCAGCTTTCATCGACAAAACAGTACACAGTACAATGCTCCTTCCACTGACAAAACTCACGCTTTGCCAACAAAATAAAACCACTTAGATGAGAGGCACAGAGTGTTTCACGGTAAAGTTATATCGATGAAGTGTCAGTGTAGACACTGTGCTTGGTTATGTTGCCGTAAATGGCTTCCAGAAGGTGTTTGTGATATTTCTCACTGCAGTGGTCAAGAGGGGAAACTTGTTTCTCTATGATAGTTTGCGGTTTCTAGTATCATTGAGGGTTGATTATGGGCACAGTCTCCTTCGGATGGGGTGACTAACTATTTATGCACATTTTAAGCAGCAGCTCATAGGTTTGTATTCTGCTTTATATTTTATTCTTGAAATGCTTAATGCCTGTAGCTACATGTGCTGCATGCAAAGTTCCTACTACAACTTACTTCCAGTTTCATCTATTCTTTTAAGAGGGAGCCTACATTTCAAATTGTGAGTTTGAAGAGTGCAATAGAAGTCATGCCTCCCTGCACAAGGGTTCGCCGGCGCTCGACCCTCTCCAGGGCAGCGGGGAGCCACACCGGCTCACTACACACAGTTGATGTTGGGGAATTAATCTGGCCGCGGGGTCTCCCTCGGCAGCCCTTGCTCTAACAGGAACAAATACTGTAAGCCCAGGCCCTGGGTCAGGGCGGGGCAACACTGGGTCAGGTGCTCAGGCCCTCGGGTCGGAGCTGAACACTGGCACTATAAACTGTAGCAATAAGCCCAGGCCCTAGGTCAGGGTGGGGCAACAAATGCTGAGTCAGGAGCTCAGGCAGGGCTGAGCAGTAAGTACAAATGGTTGGGAGCCCAGGCCCTGGGTCAGGGCGGGGCAACAAGGAGTCAAAGGCTCAGGCCCTCAGGCAGGGCTGAGCAGTAGCAGTACAAGCGAAAGGAAGCCCAGGCCCTGGGTCAGGGTGGGGCGATAAGGAGTCAGGGGCTCAGGCCCTCAGGCAGGGCTGAGCAATAGCAATAGGCCCAGCCTCCACAGGCCTGGGAGAGGGGGGAGACTGCCACCCACGAGTTGGGTGGCAGGGGGGATGCAGACCTTCCCATTCCACTGCGTCCCAGCCCGGGGCCCTAGCAGCAGCAGAAGACCCGCTGCTGAGTCAGTGGGGATCCTGGCTGTAACACACTGACATGGGCTCTGGCAGTGCTGCAGCCAGACTAGGGTCGGCTGCCCCTGGGCTACTTCCCGACTCCCCCTCGGGTAGTACCTGGGTCAGGGTGTTGTCCTCTGGGGGGTCCAGCACCATAGGTTCCTCTGGGTAGCAGGCGAGCGCAGGGCAGGCCCGGCAACTCCTCCGGGTAGCGGGCGCAGGGCAGGGCAGGCCCGGCCAGTCCTGGCGGCCGCCTTGGGCCGTGGAGTTTTCCCAGTCACAAGCTAGGCTGGAGGCGTCTGGCCTCTCCAGCGGCTCGGGCCTTACTGAGCTCTGAGGGTGAGCCTTTATACTTCCGGGTCGCCGCCTGACCCTCTGAGGGGCAGGCTCTGAGTTCCCTAGCTCCGCCCACTCCGGCCTCCGGATGGGCTCTTCCCACTCCGGGGCAGCGGGGAGCCACACCGCTTCACTACACTCCCTTACCTTTATTCTGGTCCCTATAAATACACCTAGGGTGCAAGTGCAAAACCCAGAAAAGTCTCAGAATGAGGCTGCTACTGCTTCTGGTCCTACTTTAACTTATATATTCTTTGTGACTGATCTCTCCTTCAAAACTTAAAAAAGAAACTCTAGGGACATCTGGAGGCTCTCCTTTCTGTGCCCTGAGAGAGCCAACTTTGCGCTACAAGAAATTCAACTATTGGTGCAGGAAGTAACCAAACACCACAACCTGCTGCATGGAGAACTACTTACAACCCCCCTCACACTCCGCAGGGTCCTGTTAATGTTCTTGTGTACTGTAAGAGATGTGGAGGAACTAAAACACCAGAGGGAAGAGAGCTTTGAAGAGTGACTCTAAAAGCTGTTTATCTCACATACTTGTTCTCATTCCCATCTCGAGGATGCTCGCAGCAACTTTCCACTCAAGTCTTACAAGGTGCATAAAGAGAAGCAGAATTACTTACAGGTCAGCAACATAACACCTTTTAACACAGAGGGAATGCTAAATTAGCTCCTTTTCAATGTTGTACATGTCATTAGCATTGTCTAGCTAATACTACCAACATGTTTTCCGATGAAAGCTTTAAACGATACAAAGGGACACTCTGGGAAGCCTTCTAAAATTCAGTCAATATTGTATTTGTTAATGTTTTATAGTTGTATCACACATTAGTCAGAGAGTGGGACTGAGTGCCACCTAGCCTTAACAGACCATGTCTAACAAATACCATTACTGCATTTAAACATACTAAAATGTACCCGGTGCTCAGTCAGTTACTGTGTTCCTGGCCACCCTAGAACTGCCTTCAATGGATTAAAAGTCATGAGGGAGATCTGCCACCTAGAATAATAAGTGGGTATCTAAAACGTTCTCCATAGACTCCTTCAGAGATGACTTTTCTTCTTTTCATGTCATTCTTGATAGCAAGGAAGATTGCTCCAGCTCATTGACCATGTTCTCAGCCTCCATGTAGATGAGTAAAACACAAACTGTGATTTGGAGCTTTGTAATTGTCTGCACCAATAAATAGGCAGAAAGATGAGTCAAATACTTTAAATAAATAAATTGTAATACTTCATTGAGGTAAAATGGAAAATGTTAAAGGTTCATAAATAAGGTCCTTCTTGTTTTGTTTTGTTCCCCCTCTGATACATAGATTGAAATCCTCTTATTTCTGCTAAAAGAATTTGCACTTAGACATGCAGTTCCTGGATCCTGATTTGTAGAATAAAGAGGAAGTCACTTTGAGGACTTGCATATTCCTGTGTGAAACTGAGGAAGATATACCACAGCGATGATTTTAGAGAAGCATAGATAAACTATGGGTAACTAGCAGCTCCCACGTTATTTAGAAGAAATAGACACCATGGGATGTCATTTGGATTATTTCTTCTGAACCTAAATCCTTTCTTTTCCAGCACCAGTTGGCTTTGACTGAATCTCCTGGGGAATTGTCCCCTTGCTTATGCTTCAACGTCCCATAAATCCCTTTGGAGAAAGGAGTTATTTCAGAATGATATAGAAATGTTAGGATAAAAAAGAAGGTATTGCACCACTGGATTGGGATGAGGGTTGCCAAGTAAAGGGAAGTCAGGAATAAATGGTGGTATGACCCAAGGAGAATTCTCCAAATACAGTGTATTGTGTCTGATACCATCTTGTCTATTTATCCCCTGCCTCAGCTGTTCAGGAAAAAGCTCGCTGTCCCAAAGAATTTTTTTCCTTTGTTTCATCTGAACCACAATATTTTGGTAGAAATGTATGAATTCAAGTTGAACATAGTGAATCTGTCACTCCTAGTAAATTTGTGCTGTTGGAAGTGTCTGAATGCATTGTAGCATGCCTCCCAGGATTCAGACATAGTTGGCAGACTTACCGTATCTGTTACCCTTAGGACAGACCTAATTTTTTTATTTTTTATTTTATTTTTTTAAATACACAGACAGAGCCTCAAGCACATTCTGCAATACAGGATTGGAATGACTTTGCCTTGACCTCTCTTGTAACTGCCCAGGAAATAAATAGATCACAACATTAAGATGACTCTTCTATCCAGATAGACATGTTGGTCACAATGTTCAGCCATCATTCATATGCTTATGGTCTGTCCCCCCTGCTCAGCTTTTGTTTTTTGTTTTTTTAAAAAAGGTAAGGAATACCTTGATATTGACCATTCAGCTCTCCCCAAAAGCCTGAACTAAAGACTACTTCCTTCATCACTGATTCTTTTGCTCTCTATAAATACCCTTTTAAGGAATGAAGATGCATACATTTGTATATTTGTTTGCATAGGGCTCTATAAATACATTTAGAGAATGAATAATGTGTATAAAGAGACATTGTATATGTATGTATGCCCCTGGAACATTTTGTCCTCCTTTGATCAGTTGCTGTTTTGTACAGACTTGCATCATGAGCTACATTAAATACTGAATCAGTAGCCACTGTCACTACAATGGTACTGCTATCGGGAGCTCTGTCCTGGGATAACTATGACTTAAATGCAATCCTGAATTGGTGATGAATGTACCAGTGGGGGGAGAAAATTAATTAGCAATTAAAATGATTTAGCAAGTTAAATATTTATTAACTCTCTATTCATTATGCAGAATAATTTGGGGAAAACAAATTTGAACACTTTAAACATTTCAACAGATTTCTAATATAACTATCACTGTAGTAATCTATGTAATGGCTAAAATAGTTGCATAAAATGCTTTTTATTTGCACCAGAATTTGTAATTGGGTACTTGAACATTTGTTACTTCAAATGTAAATTTCCTATAGGAATAATCCATGTGCATTGAAGTGTGATTCCATCAGTAAAATATATATTCATATACTTTGCTTATACATGCTTCACTGCTTTCTAAATTATTTTGGTTTTCTAATGTGCTTACTGTTTCCTTAAACAAAAATAAGTAGCGGTAACAACGTTTGGCTTAATTATGTTCTCTTGCTGTTTTATAACCCATAATTCTTAGATTTAAAAACAATGGGTATGTCCTCTTAACGGACAAATGTAACATTATTTCCTGGTTACAAACTTCAGAAATAATATTATTTTATCTGGATGGCTTGTTTATAAATGTGTGTTTTCTACAATACTTTCCTCTCCCATCCTTCCACAGAACTGGTATTGAGACATCACCCAAAAGCTGTTTAAGGAAACATATACTCTCACTTGTCTAACCTCAGCAATTTAACAGAAGGAGACTTGTTACATAATTTGACACTTCCCTTTTTAATAAATTTTAAGTGATTACAAACTAGTAGAAATAATCCATGATTCTGTCAGCATCTGAGAAAATAAGAAGGAGAAACATTTAGAAGATTTCCTTTTGCATGACCAAACAAATTCATGTTTAAATCAAGGTTGGTAAGTTATAAATTTCTCCAATAAAAATCTGGAAATTCAGTCAAGGTTCCATTACCAACTTTGGCTTTGCCTCAGTATCAGTTGGCAAGTGAAAGAAACCCATTACATACATGAGTGACAATAGCATGGACTTAATGGTATAGTGGTATAATAACCCACACCCAGCCTCTCAGTCCACATGAGAAACAGGATTCTGTGGCCCAAGCTGGGAGGTTGCATGATATGTTGTGGGGTCACAAGCCATGTGTTGAGAGTTTATGGCATATGGATGGTGCTCTGGCCTGCAGTGGAGAGAGGTCTCTGAATAAGGATGGTGAATGAAGTCAACTTAACTCTATATCCCAGCTGATTCTCAAAAACGCAGCTCCTGCTAGTGTTCTCAAGCATGTATGGCATTTGCACTTAATTACTCCTGATCTTTTCAGTGAGCTTCAGTAAAGCTTAATGCTTTTACTCCATAACACTATGTACCCAACAAATGCCATTCTGTACCAGACATATGCTCCATACATTTTTATACAAATATGGATGGCATAGACTCCACATGACTAACATTCTACATAGGGATCCTCATGACATACAAAAGTAGAATCACTAGCAATCTCTCTGTAAACTCAGAGAATGTTACTTTAAAGTTGATTGTCACCCCACTGAGGGACTGGTAGGTTGCAAAAATTTCCACACTAATTGATTGATTGCAGGTAGAGTTTTCCATCTTGAATTTTGGAATCTGTTGGTAAAATCTTGCTCTGCCAAGTATGAGAGACAAGTGAACTGCTCATGTGTCTTATGCAATACCCATTCTGCTGGCAAAGGGCAAGATATCTCTGGACAGGCAGCCACAATATGCTGCAGCCCATACAATGCTTCTCTTTTTCAAAGGAGCAGTATGTACTCGAGTGCAGGATCTTGGGGACCATGGTGCAGTAACCCAGGGCCTGTTCAAATGCAGGGATGGGTGGTGGAGGGTTAAGGTGTGCTCGCTGATGGAAAGTCAATTTTGAAGTCAACAGAAATGCTCTCCATTCACTTCAGCTAACATTGGATGAGGCTTTAAATATTCCCATTTATATGCCTGTGCTTACTTGAGCATCTATGTGCAGTATGAAGTCCTTTGTGAGCATCCACATAAGAGAGAGTATGTATTTGTGCTTTCTCCATGAGCAACTTACACCTCGATCCAGATGTGTACCTCATTGATGTCAATGGAAATACCATGTATGGATTGAAGGCTCTCTTTTAAAATATGCCTAATATCTTTTAAAACTTGCAGAGTGAGTGCCTTGGCCTAAGAAAGAGCTTCAGACTAAACTGTGGCTCTGATGCGTTCACGAACACCGTAAGAGGCAGGTGAAGGTGAAATAAGCTAATTTTGGAGCAAATTATACAGTGTAAGCAATGACATTTATTTTTTTTAAAAGATCGATTTGCCTAAAAGAAAACAGAGTGGTGCATGAAGGCACAAGTAATAAGATTTGGATCTGGTTAATAATTGTAGATAGACTGCTTAGCAATGGAAGACTGGCTGCCTGGTTAATTTCGTGCAAACTTGGTAATGTGAATATTTTTATTAATAATGACAATGAATTAGTGCCTTTTATAGTCATTTTAATGAGTGGTGATAGTGACTCAGCCAAAGTAGCAAAAGTGCACCCAAACTTGATAGGGAATGTGAGATATTTAATGGCCTGAAAATTCCACTCATTGGAACTTTATTCTCTTTAGCTGAAAATCACTCCAGTCAAAAGGACTCAAACAAGGTCTTAGCAGTGATATTAAATAGGGTTTAAAGAGTAAGCTCTCTGTGCTAGGGTGGATTTCACCTTCTGTGTTTTTGCCTAGACATATTTACTCTAAAGTAGTGATAAATATTAATATATGTGCTTTTATTATTGAAGAAGTTTTTTTTCCTTAAGAATTAGAAAATTCTTCTGCTTTTATTTTATTGAAGGATGAAAAGACATGGTCATATCAGCTTTGCATGGCAATTCATACACATATAGAGCTTGATATAAACTAGGAAACAGGAAGCACTGCTGAATCCTATATTCCTTTTGCTCAGCTATTGGAAGTTGTAACGGATACATCAAGGACCAAATGGGCTCTGAGGTATAATGGAAGGGGATGTAGAAAGAGATCATCCATAATTGCCTAGCCTGTATCTGTCTTTTAGATGAACAGAAGTTTTCAGCCTCCTGAATTATCAATTCAGCACATTTTTACAAGTACATTTTTTGGTTTAAAACTACCTTTTTTTAGGACCAGGTTGAGGCTGTTTTCTAGTGAGAGTTTTTCAGTAACAATGAAAAGTGTAACTTAAAAGTGTGTGAAATAATCTTTCTTCTAGTTCACACAGTGAATTAAAAAAAAAGGGGGGGGGGATAGCTCAAATCTATTCCCTGCATTCTACGTGATTTTTTCCCCTATGAACGGTCTGCTGTGCCTGCATGTTAATATAGGACATATATATTCAGTTTAATAATACTTTTTTTTGTTAGAAATAATTTTAAACTTCCAAAAATATGGTTTTTCTTTTAGAATGTAGTGTACAACACATCAGCAAGATGGATCCTAATACATTACAACATAGTGCAAGGCTACATGACTAACACTATTCAGTCTGATGTGTAATTAATGCAACATTTCACAGTGTGAATGCTTCTTGCAAGAAATAAAAATGTGTGTGAGATGTTGGTAGATAATTAACAGGTAAAATAATCTACAGGGAGTTGTAATGTAACTGTTACCCACTGGAGCAAACCATGGCTGCTCAGGAGGTAGTAAAGCACAACTCTCAGACTTGTGGGCTAAGCAGCTGGAGCTGTGGTTTAAAAAAATATAGGAATTGAAAGTAAAAGGATGTAACTGTGGAAAATTTTAAACAATTATAAATCTATTGGGGTAGGGAAAATAATGGGGCATTATCTGAAGGTAGCAAAGGAGCAGAGGATTTGTTGGCACCTGAGATTTTGAGAAACTTTGCATCACTGATTGGTTTTTATGTAGCCATAGATCTCCTGCATGATGGGGATATTAAGCTTTATTGGCAATGTTAGCTAAATAGAGTACACTTTATGATTTTATCTCGCTATTGAGATTGACATTTGGTAAGCAGTTTTGGAAATTGCCTTGCAGAGCTTATAGAAACACTTGAAATTAGCATTTGGCAAGAAGGGGAAAAATCCCATTCTGTGTTCAGAACATGGTGTTGCTCATCTTTTGTCATACTGACAATAAATGGTATGAAATCTATACTAATGGGAGTTGTTGGAGTTTTGTTTCTTATAGATTGTGTCAATTCTCCAGAGTATCTAGTTTTTTACCTTTCTTTTTTCATTCCCCCCTCCATAAAGACAAAGATCAGCTATTCCCATAAATAGGAAAGCTGGGGAAGATTGGGAGGGGTTGAGAAGAGGCAACACTGTAGTGACCATTGTCTACCCGTGTTTTTGTCTTATGCAGCTGCTGGAAATGATTCAATAGCCCAACAAAATATTGTTCACCCTTTGGGCCATGTGCTGATCTCCCTCTTTCCTCATGGAAACAAGTATCTACTACCTCCCATTGCACTGTCACCATCTCCACCCAGAGCATGGTAGAGCCCTCTCTGTACATCCAAGGTCCATACTGTGGGATGGGAAGGAGGCCGGGCATGCTTGTGGAGAGTGGTGGAAAATATATATTGTTCTCCTCCAGCCTGGCAGACCTTACTTAGAAAAGGTCATATAGCTCCGTCCAGTCTTACTTTTTGTGTGTGTAGTACCTCCTTCCTCCGATCTATGGGGCTGTTGCAAGCAGGGGAAAGTCAGGATGCATTGCAGTCTATACTAACACATAGACTGGCCAAGTCTCAAAGAATTTCAAGACCCAGCAAAATGTTGGGCATAATAATCCATCGGGGGAGATGGGGAGGGAATATTTTCACACTCCCAGGAAGGGAACCGGAGTCCTCATCAGCACTTACTGTTACAGATCTATATGCACCATCAAAAAGCTTCAGAAAAGGAGGGGAAAAGGTGCAGATTAAGAAGGATCCCTTATCTTTTGGACACCAGGCACCTTCCTTAGGGCTGCTCCAACTTGAGCTGACTGCAACACCTTCCAAAGACTTGTTCCAGCTTCTGGGTATCACCAGACTTCTCCAGCCACATGCATTTTTCTCAGCCATGCCCCCATGCCCTGGGGAACACTCAGCTGGCCTTTAAGTCCTGTCCGTGACATCAGCGTGACGTAAAGCAGACTTAAGGGAGCCAAAGGTCTGGGTCCAATCTCTCTAACAGAAAATGCTTCTGCAGCTAATGATATTTTTTTCCTTTTGACATGTCTTAAGCATGTGTCAGTTCTTACAAAGAAAGGGATTTCTGATGAAACAAAAGTCTTATGTGAAACTCCACTGGAGGACTAAATAGGGAAGAACATACTACAGTAGCTCCTGTATCCTGTTGTTAAATGCTAATAGACCTCAGTCCCTATCCCAAATCTTGAAACTTCAGTTATTTCACTGCCATTATCTTGTACCATAAAATACTCCCTGCCCTGCACTAGTTCACTTGGGTAACTTGGATATTTTAAAGGAGCGCATACTCCAAATCACAGAAACCACTAAGCCCCCTCATGCAGATTAGAATAGCTGGCATGTCACATATTACAAATCAGAGAGAGAATTCAGAATTCCCAGCTAGTAAAGGCATTTTCAGTGTGCCCATCCACTGAAAAGCATACTTGAATAAGGCAACAGTTGCATCCTGATAATGCTAGGGGACTGCTTTAAACTGCTCAAGGGAATTCAAAGTAAAGGCTGTCATCTCTATTTTAACCTCATGCTGTTTCAGCTAGGCATTGCAAATGTATTCGAACAAGGGGCAACATTTACTACTATAAAAATGGTGGCAAGTTTAAAAATGAAGTTGCATGTCCTGAGTGCTCATGTTTGTATTT
The DNA here is from genome assembly GCF_002925995.2 of Terrapene triunguis. Lineage (NCBI taxonomy): Eukaryota > Metazoa > Chordata > Testudines > Emydidae > Terrapene > Terrapene triunguis. The sequence goes on along the minus strand of NW_020664446.1, from coordinate 52,709,336 downwards.
TATATATATGGCAAGACAATAAGGAATATATTGTAGTGGAAGAGAAAATCCTACATCTATTTCCTAAGAAGTTACAAGTGCACAGATTAATGAAATTTATGGTATGATCTCTATTGAGCCGTCACTAGAATAAGCATTGTAGAGTACCATAAATAGAATGAACTATTACGAATTAACTTGTTCTACCACAATTTCCTATGTTCAGAAATAAACACAAAAAATCTTCCCTAAATGTGCAAAATATTTTATATATGAAAAAAATCCATATTAGTACAGTCAGACCAACAGCACTTCATTAAGTCAAACCTCTTTACATAGGCTTGCTTCTTGTTTTGTGACCTAAAGGCAAAACTACAATAGTACAAGTACAATGTTCAGCTGGTGCCACAAGAGCAGTTTTTTCCAATATCAAAGCTACTTAGTCAGATAAGGTTTTCCTTGTCAGGGGTTGCTAAACCTTTTGGATTGGAGGCCAGTAATCATTAGAGTGGACTTCTGGCTGCAGCTATCCCAAAGGCTACAGCTTCTTCGTGTCTGCCTAAATGGTATTTAACAGTGGTGCAACCACATGAAAAAAGTTGGACTTGGACTAGGAATGAGAATGCATTGGTCCTGCTGCAGCATGGAGAGAAACAGAAATAGGATAGCAAAAGTGTGTCGGTGGGGTGGGGTGGGGGACACATGCTACTCCCTCTTTTGTTCCCAACTGGCTATAACTCTATTTATAGGTGCTTTAGAACTACTAATCTTGCATTACCTTTACACTTGGACCCAATATAGGTCCCAGTCCAGGAAAACACTTACGCATGTGCTCAACTCCAACTGAAGTTAATGGGAATTAAGCATGTGTTTAAAGTGAAACACGTACTTAAGTTCTTTGCTGAATAGGGATGAATTGAAGTATGTTCTTCAATGTTGTGCTCGATTGGGGCCAGAGTCCATATCCCTTATTTCCATTTTGCATGCTAAATACTGATACTTTTCCTTTGTCCTGAGTCTGTGGCTATCCCTAATGGGGCCTGCTGTGCTACCTTCACTTGTGGCGAGCAGTACTTCACTTCGTAATAAGGGGATAGTGGCAGAATTGGGCCTTTAATGTAGCTACAGCAGGAGTCAATAGAAGCAGGTTATTTTACACTTGGCTGCTACGCTTGGCCCAGCTACTGTGCAGATGGCTGAACACGTGAACATTTTGACTGAGATGAGCTGTCGGTGGCCCTAGGGTCACACTTTGGCCATCTCTTCTCTAACTAATTAAAAAATTAATTTCCAGGGTCTGAAACGCAGAAATTCATTTGGTCCTCCACTTCACCAAAGAGCATTGTCACCATTGGCATTGTCTCCTCGGCAGCAGCTGACAGAAAACAAAAACAAAAAACCCCTCTGTAGACTGTGCTACCATCTTGTCCCCAGTTTTGTCCCCATATTGGCAGAGTGAATTGGGGAGTTTGCATTAGTGCTGCCCTATTGGTTTTCAATATGTGGACAAACCACTTCAATTTCCTGTGCTGTCAATCCTAGCATCATTCATGCATTGTAAATTCAGGTATTTAAAACAAAGCAAAGAATTCTCATTGAGAAATGTGAAGTTTTGATGAAACATCTGCCTTCCTGTATTAACCCAAGTTTAATGAATATATCAATTTCAGAAAATCCTATTTAACTGCTATCCTTGAACCCCATATTCTCATGTGTAGCAAGGGATTTATTTCAGTCCCCAATTCTTGTTTGTCATTCATCTTATATCATAGCATTTAGTATTTAAATACACTTTGTTACAGTGTTCAGCTGTTTTCCAAGAACAGCTCAATTTTAATTCTTCCAGTTAAAAAAAAAAAATCAGAAAACGTGTGTGTGTGTGTGTGTGTGTGTGTGTGTGTGTGTGTGTGTGTGTGTGTGTGTGTGTGTGTAAATATGTAGGCTATTGAGTTTTTTTTCTATACTGCACTCCAAAATATAACCATTTCTACTTGTTGAGGTAGAGTACCAGTCAACACCAATGACTGAAGGTATAGCATTTGACAAATGAAGAATCTTAATAATGATTGCTGTTACTAGATATAGAGTAATTCTATTTCAATAGCAATTTGTCATTAAATACGAAGTTAACATTTCTTATTATAATTGTAAACTTTTTAAGATGTTTATCAGCAACTCTGATATTAAATATAAGATGGCTTTGATTTAACTGAGCCCTTCCCCCCAAATTAAAAATTAATTAACTGTTGAAAAAACAAAATGTATTGATTTTTTTAAGGCTTAGCTAACTTAAAAATAGCTAAAATTATTTCCCCCCCCCCCCCACTCCTGAAAAAATTTACCTTTGGGTAGAGAATAAGGAGGAGAAATTTAGGCAAAAATGATTGTCTCTTACTCACATTTGTGTGTTGTTTTAATACCAATGCTTTGCTTTGCCCTTTCATTGCAACTTCTATCTGAGGACGTCAGAGTTTTATAAACATTAATTCAGTAAAGTCTCTCAGCAGTTCTATTAGGTAAATAGTTATTAATTTCACAGATGAGGAAACTAAGGCACAGAGGCTAAAGATCTTGCTGAAGGTCACACAAGAAGCCTGTAGCACAGCTAGGAATAGAACCTAGATCCCAGATTCCTCACCCTATGTTTTAGCCTTTGAGCATGTCCCTTCCTGTCTCCAAAATCATCTTATAAGCATCTAAATTATAATATTTCTAGCAGGACACTAATTGTTTGTGTGGTAAGTGACTGAATGTCAAGAAGCATCTTGGAACTACATGTTTAAACAATTTTGGTTTCCTTATACTGTTTTTCTCTGCCTCAATCTCTTCTTTTGCTAGATACATTAGTTATGTATCCTACTGTTGTATGTTTGAAAAGACCTCAAAGATAAGATGACACATATATCTGTATGTAGTAGCTTAGCTCATTCCACTATTAATAGTCAGTTTCTACTTGTTAAGGACCTTCTAGTCTCTCTAAAATAACTAGATGTCTCCAATACTTGAAAAAGTAAGCTATGCCACATTACTCTGTTCTGTCGCATCCAGACTCAAGTGAGGTCTCTGTCCCAACAGATGCCCCAATAGTTAAAGGAAACATGCAAGGGGAGCTTCCCCAGACTCACCCTGCAATCTGGTCAGCCGACTCCACTTTCTTCGCAGTACACCAGTTGCAAATCCATTCTTGTAAGTCCTATTCAGTAAGTATAAACAGCTATTTTTTTTCCCCCCAAAAAATTCTTAAGACCAGACTTTCGCTCACATTTAGGTACTTAAATAGGAGTCATGCTTTCAAAAATACCTAGCAGCTCCTATTGTGACACTTATAGCCAGGTTCTCAGTAGAGCTCAATGCTCTTTTGAAAAATCTGGTCACTTATTCTGGCATCTAAAGTGGGAGCTGACCCTTCTAAAAATACTGTCCCTATCGTTCTTATAACTTGGCATCGTATGGAACTGAAACAGGACTTGGGGTATTTTGAAGTTCACAATCTACTGAATATTTCCCTGGGGCAAGGATACCTGTCAACATTAAAGCTTCAGAGATGGGTTGTAACATAATTTTTTGCGTGTGAGCATGTTTGTGAAAGAGACTGACTCTCTAGTGGATAGCTGCATGCTATAGAAAGAATAAAAGCATTGTTATTATAGATGGGTGAACCTTTCCAAGCTTCTCCCTGCGTTCTATGTCCAGGGTCATTCCTGGACATGCAGATATCACTTTCTTCTTCAGTGCTGTCTTCCCTACAAATGCCCAAGAGGGAGAAGAGTCTATTTTAAAGGCCCCCAAATCCTTCTTTTTCCCAGAATGCTTTGTCATGGTACGAGGTCTTTACTTTCCTAACTCTAATACCAATCTCAGATGGTTTACTTCTTCCTCTCTGCTATAGAATACTGCGTGGCTCCATGCATGACTGTGGACTTCAACACACCAAAACACAGAAGCATACAGGAATTATAGCCAAAACCCCCTCCCTAACTCCTTTGGCAGAGTGCCTGGGAAGGAAGAAAGAATATAGAATCAAAAGAAATTGCAAGATTCAGAAATTAATTCAATTAGCCTGAAGAAATTGCTTTCTGCTTGTATTAGTAACTAGTGATGATGAGGCCCCATTGAGAACTCGTCAGTGCTGGTCACTCTGATTTTTAAAGGAAGAGAAATGTAAATGGAATATAAGGGTATGAGGAATAATAGTGGGGCCCAATGCTTAACTATTCAAAAAGTGAGAACTTTAATCGGAATGCTTTGATTTTAAGAGATGGTCTTGTTGGGTGTCACGGTGCCTGGAGTGACTTACAGCTGAGAACACCAAACTCAGGATAGACTATTAGAAAATAGGGCAGATACCACCAGTTTGGGGCTATATTCTATCATTAGATTTCACAAGACCAGCAATAAAAATGTACTCCTGGACCACTATACCAGTCTTACCATGGAATACAGACAGTCCCCTTGGCATTCCAGCCCCTTATTACCACACAGACAAACTGGACTTTATGATGAAAGGCTATTAAAACCAAAATTCACCACACATTAGGTTCTTCCAGTCCCAAAGGACTAGTCACTTACCCCAGGTCAAAATATACTCCAGATTTCCCCAAGACAATGCGGGTAGACAATTTCTTTAGTATCTAAAACTAAAATGTATTTGCTAAGAAAAGAAATGAGTTATTAAAAGGTCAAAGCAGATAAAATACATCACAGTTGAATCAGCATATGAGTCCAGTAGTTAGCAGAGATATAATGTGTACTAATTCTCCATAAGTCTCCTAAGAGTCCTTCCATGAATTTTTCAGGGTGTCCCAAAATGATTTTTTTTGGGGGGGGATCTCAGTCCAATGACTCAAACTCTCCCTATTTAGAGTTCAGCAGATCAGAGATGTTGGATCAATCCCATGAATCCTTATTTATAGCTCTCTCACACAGAAAGGAAGCTGACAGGTGTCTTCACAGAAAACTCTTCACAGCATATGCTTTCCTCTGACAAAGAATAGATGCTTGAGTCTGGGAAAAGTCCCAGTGGCACTTTCTTTGAAGATTGAATGCTTCAGCCCTAAGGTTTTGGTCTTGTAAATATGAAATGCCAGTCAAATAATTCTCCATTAAATAAATTCACACCTAAACGCTAAATACATGCCTTTTGAGCTAAGGACAATTGAGTATAGTTGCACACGTAATATAAAGGTAATATAGAATTACAAGACATGAAAAGGATTTAGCAACTACAGGTTAATTTGGTTATGCTGTATATATCTAACAGGATGTAGGTAAATACAATTAACATCTATTCTTGATTTTTATTAACACAAGTGAATGGTCTTGGGTCTTTTAATCTATTTATATTTCGTTGTTACTCACACAGTGATTTAACACCTCTTTGAGGTTGTGCCCTGAACTGGTTAGCTGTCAGCACCACAGGTACACAATCCCAAAGGGGATGGGAGGAATGATGCTGCAAGAGGTGTGTTTTCTTTTTTTTCTTTTTTTTTAAGCTAGTATTTGGTGTCACTACAAAAGGGTACTATAAGCAAATGAAGGCTTAAATCTGGGCAGAACCTTTTACATGGAGAACAGGAAATTTAATGAACAAAGGCTACATCTACGCTTGGAGCTGGGGGTGTGATTCCGAGCTCCAGGAGACATATTCTTGCTAGGTCTCATCAAGCAAGTATGCTGTAAACAGAAGTGTAGCTGTGGTAGCATAGCCAGCGATGAATGATGGCATGGGCGAGCTGCCCTTAGTACAAACCTGCCTGGTTATGTACTTGGGGTGACTAGCTTGTGCTACTGTGCCTATGAACTATTTTTAGCATACTAGCTTGATGAGAGCTAGTTCAAATGTCTACTTGAGCAGACCCCCCAGCTCCAATTGTAGACATAGCTTAACTGCTAAGGGAAGCAAAAGAAAACCTTTTTTTTTTAGAAAATTTGGGTGAGTGCAGGAGTTGCAGTAAATAGCAGAAGGTAAAAGTAGGTCCTGGAGGGGAATTTTGGACTCCTTTGGGTCCTACTAATGCATCTTAAATAGGACTGAACCTAAGAACACGTTGTGTTGGCAATGAAGGAGCTATTACACTTTGTTTTGTTTAACGACAGCCATATCAACCTTGCAGATGGTAACTAAACTTAGTGATGTCTCTGCATCCTGTAGAACGAAAGTGGAGTCCACATGTATTCAGGTGTATTAGTCATGTGCACAGCAAATTAACAATTAATTCTGTTCAGCAACAATATTCAACTCTTCAGATATTGTAAATCATCCAGATTATGCTCTGTGTCGATTCTGTTATTAACTGGACATTCCATTTGTGTTTTGTCTCATCAGCTTGATTTCAGAATGAATGCCCCAACAGAGAGATTCAGTGAAACTGAATATTACCCTTATTAGATGATCTAAATGGCGATGATGCTCTGAGTAGAGCATGCTACCATTGGATAGACCAGTTGATATTTACTAAATATATGCCTTGTGCTGTTTATATTTTGCACATAACCCACCAACTACTTTCCTACATAGCCTCATAGGAAAGACCTGCAGTTAGATACTGCCCTCCTCAGACATGGGGCTTATATGTGAAAATCAGTTCTTGTGCATTCTTGCATAGGTTATGCAGGAGATTTTCCAAGATATGCAGAAAAACTCACCGTACTGTGAGAGCTCTAAAAACAGTAAATACAGTTTTATCTGACTGAACACTTTTTTTGTAAGGCTGCATTTAATCATATATTTTGGCACTGTACAGAATAAAGATGGCATTCAGGAAGTATTAGGTAAAGGTATTTGCTCCTTGCGACAAGGTCTCTCTCTCTTTTGGTGTTTGTACATTGCCTAGAACAGTGAGGTCCTGGTTTTATTATTGGAGTTCCTAGGGTACACCAGAATAAAACAATTAATGAATATTTGGCCTTGTCTTTGATTCCCTCTCCCTCATTCCCTTCCCTCTTGCCTTCTCCCCAGCTCCCTGTCTTTTAAGTCCAAGAAACCACAGTTGAACTATTTGCACTAGCACACAATTTTGTTATCTGTTAACATACTGATGTTGGACGACTCTTGATCAATACTTCATTACATTTCAACATCTGGACTTATATTATGGTTCTTCATATTTAACTGACTTATCCATTTGTATTTCCTGAAGGTGTTTTTCAGCAACAGAAACGAATAATACTTTTTGAGTTATTTGCTCCTGTAGGAGTTTAGGAGTATCTATTCCTTGTGTATGGAGAGCTGTACTTGGAAATGTATAAGGGTGTGATGGTGGGGGTGGGAATAGATGTCACCACTGCTCTACGGTTCACGGTTTGGATCAATACATTCTTTCACCTTTGTTCAGAAGGTCCTATTGTGCTTTTCCCTCATATTCTTGAGGGTTAAGAATCTCCAAAGAAGGAGGTTGCATAAGTTCAAAGTGTGTCTGAATTGCACTCAGTCATGCAAATCTGAACAGGATACTTGTCTGGTGTACTCATCAGCTTCAAAAATGATTATAGCTAGAGGGGTTGAAGGTTGCATAGTGAAAGCATAGAAGCCATCACTAAATATCTTCTGGATGCAAGAATCTTTACACTGGGTTAGACTGGGACCTTGGCTTTGTTTCAGCTAGTTTACAGCATCTATGAAGTAATGTACATTAGTCTTGGTTATGGATTTCCCTCAGAACTGGAATATAACAAAAGACTGCATCAGCAGGAACAAAGCATTTATTGGTGTATACAACACAAATAGGATCATTTCATTCACATGGACAGTTATAATCCTGTAGATATTGTGCAACTGCATGAAGTGCAAGGGATGAGGATTTGGGCCAGAGAGCATTGACCTCAAAATTCTAAAGGGATCTCCTAACAGTTTTACAGACTCGTTAAACTGGGATTCATTTATAGCTGTCAGAATCCATTTCTTCTGATCTCATGTTTTCTTAATAATAATAATATGTGCAGAGAAGGCAACCAAGAAGGCATTATAAGGGCTTTACAAGGATGAGTTTAAAGTTCTTATACAGAAGGGGCCTCACATATCCATCAGGTAACACAACTGCAGTCAGTTAGAAGAGGCAGTCCTCAGTTTTTGACTTCTGTCCTACATAACTGGGACTGAAGATATAGGCCTAAACCTCTCTTATTGGCTGTGAGTACTAAAGGCTTCGTCTATTGCTCTCCAGCACTTCCACTGCCAGCTTCATCTCTCACCTCCCTGGCTGCTTTATTGCCTTTCTCTTTCAGACTTCAGCAGAGGGAGTTGCTTCATCTCTTCTTGGAGCAAGGGGTAACGAGAGAGAAGAGGTGTGGTAAGGAAGGGAGGAAGAGAGAGAATGACCCTGAGGGGAGACATTGAGAGAAAAAAGAGGGAGACAAGATAAGTGGCACAGAGAGAGGGAGGAATGGGATTCATTGTACTTAGGGAATAGAAAAGAGGAGAGGTCCAGATGTTCACTGGCAGAGGGGGAAAGGAATAAAGAGCTCTCAGAAAATGATTGAAAGGAGCAGACTTTGGTAGAGAAGGGGGAAACGGGCCGCAAAGGTACCAGAGGAAGAAAACGAGGCATAATAACCACTCCTAACATATCAGAGGGCCTAATGGGCTAGCAGGGACATAAAAGACAGAAGAAAGCTGGGCGCTGGTGAGAGATAGGTAGGGGTGTGTGTGCACATGCACGTTGCGGGGAAGAGAGGCAGGGAAAGCACTGGGCTGGGTTAGGATTATCCTAGTTTAGGTAGGTATGAAAAAAATAGGATCTTTCTGGGTCTTTATAAGTGTTTTTAACACATAATGATTTTGTAAATTTCTGTAACTTACATTTCACCACAATGATGCAATTGTACTTTCTACTGTGTTATTGTGTGAACACATGGGGCAGAGGACATATGATTTTGGTCTGGTAAGAAATTGTTTTTAAGAACTACCTAAAATCTCTCTCTTTGAGGCCTTGATCATTAAGATATCCATAAAAATAGCAGAATGGTTATCCCAAAATTCATGCAGCTGTGGTAACCACCAGACTTCTGTATATTTGGAGAATTATCCCCATAAAAATGTCTTATTTTGTAAATATGGTGATAGTTAACACATTTCAGAATAGCCTAAGTGTAAACTAACCTAAGTAATTTAGAGATGAGGGAATATTTTATTTGTTTGTATGAAAAATAAGTAAGAGGTAATTTGCAAAGAGAGCTGAAATGCAAGTTTTACTAAATGCATACACATTTGGCTGGATGCAAGAGACTAATAATTTATGTGCCTTTTTTCCCCAAAAGTAAAGCTTACACCTGTAAATGAGTTACTGAAATTCCTACAGAAGTTAAGGTACAGAAATAACATTTTTCTTTCCTAGGTACTTATATGGCTTCCACCACCATAGTATCTAAGTGCTTCACAATCTTTAATGTATTTAGTCTCCCAGCACTGCTGGGACATAGGGAGGTGCTGCTATTCCCATTTTACAGATGGGGACCTGAGGCACAGAGAGACTAAACAGCTTGCCCAAGGTCACAAAGGAAGTCGGTGGCATCATTGGGAATTGAACCCAGCTCTCCTGGACTAGCACCCTAACCTCTGGGCCATCTTTCCTCATTTGTTCTCTTAGAAATAACTAAGTGAGGAAGCCTGGTCTTATGGTTCATGTGCTGGCCTGGAGCTGGGAGACCTGGCTTCAGTTCCTGGCTGTGCCACAGACACTGTGTGGTCTTAGTCAAGTCATTTAATTGCTTGGTGCCTCAGTTCCATACTTGTAAAGTGGGAATAATATGTTCTTGACTCAGAGGTGTTGTGAAGATAAATTCATCTATGTGAGATGCTTTGGTGCTAAAGTACTTACATAGAAATTGTGAGAATTTTTTTCAATTGCAGATTGACAATGCATATGCATATTGATTCATTTTCTGTTTTCACAGCAGCATTGTATTTTGAAAAACCTTAGATTGGAGGTCCATAGTGGTAGCATAGAGGGCATTTAGAGATGGAAGCAGGACCCATATATGCTGACTGATCTCATAAAAGTGAGAGGTCAAAATCTGTGTGTGTGAGGCTGAGTGAGAAAGGGAGGGGGGAAAAAAGAGAAGGAAGCAGGCCAATATACCATCCTTTTATTGCCTTAAAAGGGAAACCTGCACTTTCAGCCAGTACCTAAAAAGGGCTTTGATAAAACAATTGCCAGTCTCTAGATTAAGGTTGCTGCAATCGGCTCTATATGTTTTACTGGGATGATTTTATAAAAATAAAGCTACCTTGTGTGATTTCTTCAAAGTAAAAATCTGTTTTCTGATCAGTTTTCTGTCTTTTATGCAATCTTCACTCATCCTTAGATGTCATGTAGAGGATGCATCTTTTCCTACCCAAACTCCTTTCAACAATGGAATAAAGGAGAAAATTGTCAAGTAACTACCAAGCCAGAAACCAGAGCTGTATTCTCTATGGTGTTAAGAAATAGGCAGGGGGGTGGAGAGGGTACGGGAGGGGACAGAGTTTAGGCTATCACTCACCAATATCAACTCTCACTCCCCAGTGTAGGAGTTAAAAAAAACCTAAGTTGTGTTCAGTCAGTCTCCATTTGGCCTCCTTGTTGTGTCTGCCAGAGGTGCAGGGTTTGATTGGGAAGTATCTGTCCAGATGAGCACTCATGTGAATCTCTGAATTAGACAAACCCACACCTGGATATTCTGGCAATGACAGGAGGCATCTTGGATATTATTGTAATACTGCTATGATTATGTTGGATACTGCAGCCCAGGGCCACTCTTCTAGCTTGTAGAACAAGGTGCCACCCAAAGTATCTGGATAGCTACATCTCCTTTTTCCAAATGCACTGTTGTTTCAGTGATATGTTAGATGGCCTGGTGGGCTATATTAGAACTTAGCCCTGAGGGGCTTTGGGGGTTATTTATGGTTTTTGTGACCCAGATTTTCAAGTGGTAGGTGCAGTCCCGTGCAAGACAGATGAGTGTAGACCTAACTCCTAGGTCTCCTCCTAACACTGGCAAGGGTCACATAAATTGGATATCTGCACTCTGTGCACTTGCCAGTGTGAGTCTGGTTTCAAAGTCACCAGCCAATCCAGAGAATTTAAAAATGTAGGCATCATGCCATAGTTCTGGGTCCCAGTCAGGTGTTAACATCAACACAATTTGTACATTAATGGACTGACACCCTTACCTCTTTCCACAGGTAATCTTAGCAGCTGAACTTGCTCTGCAGGAAATGTGTGGAGTCTAGAGCAGAATGGATGGAGTGTGTGTTATGGTATAAAGCCTGTATATCGGTGCTGACTTTCCTCAGCAGGGGTAGGGTGTTACTCCTGAGGGTCTGATTGTCAGAAGCCCATTCTAAATCCTTGCAGAGGTCTGGAATGGTTTGGCAGTTGATTCTATACTGGTGCAATATTTCCACCTTTGATACCCACATGAGTCCAGGCCTAGGGCCTGTATGCTGTGTTGAGAAGAAAATGCCTGAGCTCAGGGCTAAAGTCCTCCCTTTCCCCCCTCTTCTACTGCTATCTCTCAACACCTGAGGTTCCCCACAGTGTGGGAGGGTGACATGGTATTTCTAAAATTACCCAGCTGAGTGTTCCATGGAAATGAAAGTGGGTACCTGAGTGCTTCCATTTATTCTTTAAAACTTAGCAATGCAACGAAGCAGTATCACTCAGCTATCAGCTGCTGTGGACTTGCCTAATGCAGGCTGCTTTGGAGTCAGTTTGAGGCCCCAACAGATTTCTCTCCAGGCTGACTTGTGACCAGGTGCCATGTCTGGAAATCCCATGCTGGCTGTTAATATTTTGGCAAGACCCACAACCCCTGCCTGGGAGGAATGGCTGCAGCCCTAGGCATTATAGATGTACATTCCAATTCCATTTTAAAAGTGCTCAGTGGCGCATATTTTCACCTGCTCCTGTTTTTCACAGGCACATAAAACAAGCTTAAAAGCACACATCTTTTGAAAATACAGTCGTCTTTGTCTTCCTTTTCACCAAGGTCAAGGTAGTCTCATTAGGCATTAGAGTAAAAAGTGTGATGGGTTATTGAGGTGCAATAGACATCCACATAGCCTTTCAGTTGCAGAGAAAATCTTATGTAGATAAGTTGATACGTGTTATGCAGACAACTGCCCTCCAATCTTCTTTGGTGCTTTTGTCCTAATGAAACTGGTGACCCAACATTTGAGTGAGTGCAATGTCATCTTAACATGTAGTGCCAAGTGTAGGGTATTCAAAATACCACACATGAGCAATTAGTGCTGGATGAACCTGGACTTTCCGGTCCAGCAATGTCAACGTGTCTAGATATGCAGGCAAAGAGTTAAAAGGATGTACCATGACTATTTCAGCTCAAAGCTGGATTAACTTTTAAAATCAAAACAAGATTTCTGAACCCACTTAGCTTGGAGGTCAGAGAAATCTGGATTTGTAGTCCACCCTCTGTTAGAATTAGCTAAAAATCATATCATGGGATTAGAGTGTATACTAAACAGAATGATTTGTTTTGTTTGTTAATGTAAATGTCCTCATAAAAAGCTTTGAGTCAAAAGAACTTTTAGGAGAGGTTACAGATCTATTAGTGCTGATCTTAAAAAATTAATCAGCATGACTGGATGACTCAAGTGATTGATGATAGAGTATGGGATATTTCATCTCTCTCACTGATGTGAGTCCAAGGCAGGTTAGTAGTGACCCAAAGAGGTTACTATCTGAGAACTGTTAGATGGCCTGGATAAAATGAGCTTGTAGTTTCAGTCCAGTCCCCAGGGAAGCTTTTAGAATAGACTGGAGACACAATGGACTACAAATAATATAAGTATTAACGTTAATGAGGGGGAGGAATTTGTTACAGTAAGGATGTTATAACAAGAAATAATAGACACTGGAAAATGAATCTTCTACAAATGTGCAAATGTAGTTTTTTACAGTATAACAGTGAATACCTTGCTCAAGGGGTACAAAAGTGGGTTAGATGGGAAAACAGATATAGTAAAGGGAACAATCCTTTACTATGCAGGTGATTGGGCTAGGTAATTCAAGAGGCTTTTTCCTGTTTCATCAATGGCTTTATAGGTTTGGGGTTGAAAAATACCCAGAAATGGGTGTCTGAATTGGGGCTGAGTGCCTTCTAATTATCCAGAACAGGGCAGAAGTTATGCTTCATTAATCATTCAGAACAAGCATGTTTATAATGTTCTTCTTGACGATACATCTCAAATAGTGTGCTGGAAATGCTCTCCTCCTCTAGCTAATTTTGTTGGGGATGAGATTCTTGATCTCAGACGTAGACCTTGGCTCTTATGTTTCCTTCTTTCCTCTAAAAGATTCATCTTTATTTATTTGACCTCCTTTAATCATTGTAAATGTGAACAGTTTTTTAATTGAAAGGAACACATCATTTTAGTTGTCCAGATGGCACACGAACACATGACTATTGATTTCCCATTAGAAAAACCTCTGAATTAGTTTCACATATTTATATCTGTACATGTGAGCTTCAGCTCTTACCGTGCTTAATTTAGTGTTGGCCCAATTACACAGGTCAGTGCAGCTGAATAATACTGGTCAGAGGGCAGAAGTGTAGAATATTTTTCCTCCAGGCTTACCTGGCAACAAATACTAATTTTTGTGCTTGCTGTCAAAACTGACATCAGCATCTATAGCAGTATTTGTCTGGTTTTTTTTTCCTGGTATTTGGTTCTTGTTTTTTCTGTGTGTCAGGTTTTGTTCCTCGTTTCCAGTTGCCTCTCACTTCTCACATTCATCTTCATTTCTGAAATGCTTACTTTCTTACCTCAGTGACTTTCACTAAAGCTTATTTCCCCCCTAGATTGATAAACAACACTGTGATGTACCTGATATATGACATTTTTTGGCTGCATTAGGAGCAGTAACTGCTTTCTTCAGTCAACGTGGCCAGGTGCTGGGTCGTCTTGCTAAATGTCTATTCGGTGAATAGCGACAAATGTGGCTATATTTGTGGAACTGCCAGAGTAAAGTTACTGTTCATTGAGTGCTTTCAAGGTACCTGTAAAGTTGGGAGCATTTGTAACATGGGCAATATTTAAAAGAAACAAAAGGTTATATAAAGTGACCTTGATCAGTTAAACTGGCATTCCACTCTATACGCAACTCAGTTAATGTTCCACTAAAAGAAACTTTACTAGGCCAAACTCATCCCTAGCATAATTCCACTGAAGTCAACTGAGTTCCACCAGAGATGAATTTGGCTCATTGTTATGTGCATACTGCTGGGCCTGTGGTATTACAAAACTCTACGGAATTACTTTTTTCATATACTTCCTTATTCATGGCTTGCTGAGCCTGAAAAAATGCCCTTCCCTGATAGACTTTGATTGTTAATTGCTGCTGCATGGAGTCCACGCATCACTAGTGTTGCATTAAAAATGATGGGCCAGATGCATCACTGGAATACTCCATTGTGATATCTTTCAATTCCTCTGTTGTTCTTCTTTTGCTGCTGTGCTTCAGATGAAGGCCATGAGAACAACAGAAACTAAAATGAGGGGCATCATACTGACTTTCAGAGCCAGATGGTGTTCAGTTTTTTCTTCACTTGCTTTCATAAACAGGTAGCCAATAATCCATCCTTATCAGGAGAGGAATTTTGCTTGTCTCTGATATTTAGGGAGGTTAGTTTTAAAGCCCTGTATGTTAATGACCCTGAAACAGGATAATACATTACGTGCACAACCTTAAAACATGAAGATTGGCAGGACTAATGGGTAAGTAAGAATGTACCCTTTTTACATACATATATACGTGTGTGTGTCTGTGTGTGTGTGTGTGTATATATATATATGTATATGTGTGTGTGTGTATGTATATATTTCTACTTGGTTGTTTGCAAGTCCTGGCTATAGACTTTATTCACAAACACATAAGCAGATTTTGTGATATGGCAACGTTCCTTACTATGTCAACTGAACTCAGTTTTGTTGCACTTATTTAGGTGCTGTGTCAAGGATAACTGAGCAAGTGGTAACAGAGAAAGTAAGTTTAGCGGGGCCTGGGGAAAAAGAACAACGATTCTCTTATGAAAAATCTCATTGTCCCTTTAAAAATAAAAATGTGATGCTGTGCCAGAATTAAGATGCAACAGCTGGTGCAGATAAAATAGCTGAGCCAAACAAGCCTCTGCCACAAGCTTAAATTCAACCTGAATTGATATTTCCCCCCCTATAAGGGAAATGCAAATATTTAAATAACTACTTCTGGGTTTTGGTTTTTGCGGCCCCGCTCCCCAAGTATTTTCTGGTTAATGTGGTTCTTCATTCCCTGCTTCTGGCCCAACTGGAAGCACAAAATGTTGGAACGTCACCAAAAAGTCTGTTGTGATATTTCCAGCCCAATTTTACAGACTGAAGAGGCTTAGCTAAGTTTCTAAACTGTTCGGTGGTGTATTTGGACTGAAACTCCAAATATTTTGCATTCACCTTTGAAAGTCGATATGTGGGCTGCAAATGTAACCCAAAGGGGATTCTCTCAATAATGTGCCAGAAGCAGAGGTGTTTGGAAGGGTAGGGCCTAAGTGAAGACCCATGTTTCTTTCTCCATTCCCCTACTCCTATGTCTTCTCTTGGTAGAGGGTGGGACCCTGTAATTGTGCATACCCCTAAGATTTGTGGAACAATCCACAGAGCTGTTGCTTCCACATGGAGGAGGCCCAGTCTTTACAGGTCCTCAACCATTCCTTCCCATTGTTCTGGCTCACTTAGGAGCCATTTTGCTTTCTCTCTGAGGAATGTGAAAGCCATGAATTATGTTTAGGTGGGCTACTGCAGCAATGAGCACCTTGTGGGCTGTAGAATATACTAGTTTCAGAGGGGATAATGCCAAGGAAGATTATCTTGTCATGTCCTCTCCTAAAATACACCTACAGAATTCCAGTGACAGAGTTCTGAGATAAATCCTTCGCGAGAGTTCTCCATTCATGTCTTGGCGCATGTTAACTTCTTGGCCCAAATATATGTACTGCTCCACTTCTTCAATTTCTTCTCCTGTTACCGTTATTCGGGCTTTTCGTAAGACGTCTGATCGCATGTATTTTGTTTTGCAACGGTTCATTTTCAGACCGACCTATAATAATAAATAAAGATATCCCATCTCCTAGAACTGGAAGGGACCTTGAAAGGTCATCAAGTCCAGCCCCCTGCCTTCATTAGCAGGACCAAGTACAGATTTTGCCCCAGATCCCTAAGTGGCCCCCTCAAGGATTGAACTCACAACCCTGGGTTTAGCAGGCCAATGCTCAAACCACTGAGCTATCCCTCCCCACGAGGGATAGCTGACTGCTTTTCTTGTCGAGTCTTCGTAGCATGCTCTGCAGTTGGTTGGTGCTTTCGGCAATTAGTACAATGTCATCCGCGAATCTGAGATGAGATAATCGTTCTCCATTTATATTAACACCACTCCTCCAATTGATCTTGTTCATAACTATTTCAAGGCAGGTGGTAAATAGTTTTGGTATTATCATATAAGTATTTTAATATAGATAAAATAGAACCTGAGCTGTGCGTGCAAATAAATAAGGAAATGAACTGGTGCATGTATTCTCACAGAGAGATATTTGCATTTACACTTGCATAAATACTTGAAGGATTAGCCCATAATATTATTGCTCTATGTATTTATTTTTTGGTTTCACGAAAGTAAGTGGTTATAAAATACCATATTGCTGGAAATGAAAGCTAAGTATATTTTGTGAGAAATTTAGAAAGAAGTGATCAGCTCCACTGAAAATATATGAAAACATCCTATTGTTATCTGTCTCCTTGCATCTTTCCATATGCTTGTTTCAAACAGCTGATATGTGTTGAAATTTAGACTGTAAGCTCTTTGTGGCAGGAAATGTCACTTACTCAAAATTTGTACAGTGCCTGGCACAATGTAATACTTCCACTAATTAGAAACAGCACAAGAATACGGGGCTGAGATTGTAGTTTTATGTCTGAAATGTAATACTGCACATAATAAGAAAGTCTTTTACATAGAAATGGCTTTGGGAAGGTACAAAGTCATCAAATGCGACTGCATTTCTTGTTCCCAAGGTGCTTTGATACAATAACGGTGATTAGCTCTAGATTTAATCAGTAAGAAAATGAGCTGAAAAAGGTTGGTGTTGGTGAGAACCCTGGTGGCTGTGTTGTAAGTCTTGTAGAGATAGCAAGGAAATCGATTTAAAAGGCCCTGGTGTGACTCACAGTGAAGGTAATCGAGGCATGAATCATCGTTTCAGTGTTTCAGCAAGAAGTAGAAACTGAAGTCTAGAGACATTTTAGGCAGAGTAAAATAACTTGCAAGAAGGTTTTGTATATGTGTATGAGGATGAAACTGACAAGACACAAAATGGACTCAAGCCACATCTTGAATTTGTCCTTCAATTTTGTTTGAATGTGCATTTGCAAGTGCAAATAAGCTTTTGAAAGAAAACTCCCTGATCAGTGGGCATCTGCTAGCAAACCACATTGTTGGATGTGAACATTTTGCTATTTGGGCCAACAAATGAGACCTTTTTAAAGAAAACCGAGGGGAAATTTAGAGGCTATTTTTTAAAAACTGGCTCACTCAACCTGCCAATGTGTGACCTAAACAACTGGTGTGTCACAAATGACTAAAGTGTGAAAAATCTATATTTTGTTGTGTTGCTATTGGGAGATGGGTTTTGAAGTAGAAAACCATTTTCAAGGATGTTTCATTGCTATGTAAATTAAAATAACTAATTTTATAATCATTTACACATGAGGTTTGGGTAGAGGGGGTCCCTGCCCATTTTGTTGAAGGTTTGAGGGGAGGGAGAATATCTGTTTGTTTTCTCAGGGCAAAAGGGGGAAAAAGCTGATTTGGGGAATAAGGGGTGGCCCATGCCTAAGACCCCAATACAGTTGATTCATCCCCCACCCCCAGTCTTCATTTAAGACCGTCCTATCTATCTGCAGGGCTCCGTACCTGCTGCCCCTAAGAAAATCTTTGCACCTGCTGCTGGGTCCCTGCTCCCTTCTCTTTCTTTGCTCTATGGAGAGGAGAAAAGGGTGCCCAGGAGTTTATTTCTTTTCCAGGTGGGGAGGGAAGAGGGAGCTGCTTGGGCTGTGACACGTTGCTCTAGAAAAGAAGAGGAGACGAAATGTTCCAGCCTGTGAAGATCCCAACAGCTCAGGGCATGCTCTTCCCATTTCTCCCTCCTCCTTCTGTGAATAACATAGCAACCAGCTTCCTCACCCTCTCCCTACTCAAGAGTCTGTTGGCTGGCTTCTGGGTTCCCTCCCTGGGGCATTGTAATGGGGTCTGCACCCACCTATTGTGCATGCCCCCTTTTCTCTGGCTGGTATATACCTGCAATCACAGGTCTTTTCACAGGGCGGCACCCACCTGTCAAGGGCAGCCCCTTTTGCTTGGTTGTGTGTGATCCTGCTTTTGGTTTTAGTTCTTATATCGGGGTGGCACCCGCCTCTCATGAGCACCCCCCCCCACAGCTGATGGTTCTCTTGGTGGGTCTTCAGCGACTCAGCCCTCCGGCCGAGCCACATACACTGTCCTTCCCCCTTCCAAGGTATACAGTCCCAAGTTCTTATCATGGCCCCGGTATGAGGCCATAGCTCTTTGGCTTCTTCCCAGAGGCACTGCCTTCTTCAACCACCCAGCCAGGGCCCATCTTGGTACCCATATCTGGTGTCCTTTCAGCAGGCCTCCCTGGGCTCAATCTTCAACCAGACCAGCGGGGCCCATCTCGGTGTCCTAGCTGGCCTGCACAGGTTCTGTGCTCAGTCCCCCTGGGCTTCAGCCTGCCTGCACTGACTTTCTGCTGGTCCTGCTGCTCTTCCCGCCAGTCTGGCACTGGGTCTTCAACAGTCTTCCCTGGGCTTCAGTCCTGTCTGCAGTGAGCGCTCCACAGTGAGCTGTCCATAGTACTGCTGTTCTTTCAGCCAACCAGTCACCCAGCCTTCCCTCTTCGAGCTCCACCCAGCAACTGAACTTCTCTGCTCTGCTGCTTGTCTTATTTAAGGCCCTTCTGGCCCTGGTTTGGTTGCTCCATCAGCCCATCTAATTGGCTGCTCTTCTGCAGCCACTCTAGGCTGCCTGGAGGACTTCTCGCTGCTCTATTCTGGGGCAGGGTGATGCAGAATAATCAGGGGCCTCTGGACCTAGCCCACTCTGCTTCTTGGAGGGAAGGAAAGGGGCGGAGAGAGGATCAGAAAGGTGTCCTCCCATTGTTCCCCATCAGTCAGCTGCTGTACTCAAAATCTCCATAGTGCAGGGGCACAGGGAGGCAGAATGTACTGCTCAAGTGTACTATATAGTTGGGGGTCTGATCCTTCTCAAACATGATGGTGTAATACTTTGTGATCACATCCTTTCTCTTTCTGCCTCATTTTTAATTTTCCATCCTCCTTGAAAGCCTTGCACACTGTTTAACAAAGAAAATGTCCCAGGTGACTTAGAAATAATAATTTTTTATTTATCTTATTAGGATACAGCATCACTATACTCCATGCAAATTGTGATATAACACAGTTTGGTTAGTACAGTGTGTTTAAGGATTTTACTAGTTTCTAAACAAGCTAAATGTGTGGTGGTTAGCACATTCTGGGTTTATAAACTAATAGCGCCGGATCAGGAGAGGGAGGTGGAAAAAGGGACAGAAAAGGGAGAAAAGAGATACTCCCACTGACTTGAACAGATGCTGATCAGGCCCTATAATGCAATCGTACACATTTGTGGACTTAAAAAGATTAAAAAG
This sequence comes from Terrapene triunguis, assembly GCF_002925995.2. Taxonomy (NCBI): domain Eukaryota; kingdom Metazoa; phylum Chordata; order Testudines; family Emydidae; genus Terrapene; species Terrapene triunguis. The sequence continues at coordinate 52,689,629 of NW_020664446.1, read as the reverse complement.
GTAGTATTAATGTCAGTAAATTTAAATGTGCTGAAGTGTGCCGAGGATCAGGGCCTTTGACTGTAAACTCTATGGATTAGTTATCACATTACATATTTGAAGAGCTCCTACCACACTCTTGGTTGCTTGATACATGGTAATAGTTATAGTGACTATGTCTCAGAAGTTAAATATTATATTAAACACTTCTGTAGCAGCTTCAGTTTAAGGATCTCAGAGGACAGTGCAAACACAAACAAATTAACCCTCACAACACCCTCATAGGGCAGAGTATTGTTGTCCTCCCCCCATTTTACAGATAAAAAAATTGCGACAGAAGAGGTGACTTGCCAAGCCTGTGGTAGAATCGGGACTAGAAATCAGATTTCTTACCTTCCAATCCCATGCTCTAACCAACCACTGGACTATCTTTTCTTGGGTTTAGAATATATGAAAACCTCCAGCACTTCTCTTAATGTCTCTTCTGTGCTGCTGATATTGTACGTGGTGTCAAAGTACATAAAAATCATATTAAATACGCTGGGGAATATAATTCTAAAAAATAAAACTCTGAAGATACAGAGACTAAGAGGAGGAAAAATCAATGTGGGAAGTGGAATGAAAAGGACATCAGACTCAGATGGGTGGGGCTTATGTGGGGGGGGGGGAAGGGTGTGCTGACTTTAAAGCAACATATCCCTAGAACCATGCATCCACCTGGGGGTTCTGGGGCATAAGCAAATTGCTTGACATTTTGTTTTCAGAGAGGCAGAATAGTCTGGTAGATGAAGCAGGCGATAAGAGCTGTGAACTCAAGTATTCTAGTCACTGCTCTGCCATGACTGGGTGGCTATTGGCATCTCACTGTGGTCAAACTCAGGTCCTGAGGTTAGGCACCTAAATCCCTATTAAGACACCCAAAATAAAAGCTGAGGTGCTGAGCATTTAGTGGAGGCTGTGGGTGGCTTTGGAAAGTCAAATCACTTCTTGTTATATACACCTGTATGCTTTAGTTGCCTATCTTCAGGCCATTTATATTTGAACACTTTGGTCTTATCCTGGTGTATCTGTTTTCTTACCTGTGAAATGGGCTAGTAATGCTTACCTCACCCAATAGCATTTCATGAGGATTTGTTAGTTTATGTTCAGCCAAGTTATGGAAGCATTTTGGCCTAGACTGTGACTTGGATTATGCACCCACTCAGAGGAGTAAGATGTGGCATTAATACCCTGTATGTGGGCTACTTGGAACTTTAGTCTAATGCCTCCTAGGGCTGCTTCTGGGGATGGGCAGCCTATGTACCATCCCATTGCTCAGAGCTGTGTCAGAATCTAGTCATAGATTTAGTTATTTATTAGATTTAATATTTATTATTTCAGTGGCTATTATTTTCAGAATCTTGACAGAATTTTCAGCATTATGTATGCTTAGGGGTGTACTAGTCTTACATGGATGAAGACAGTGCTATAGAGGCTCATTTAAAAAAATAAGTTGAATGTAGCTCTATATGAAGAGCAAACTTTTTCAGGAGGGGAAAATATTATTTCAAGCCCAAACTGGAGAGTGTTTTGCTACTTGCCCCTAAAAATGAGCCATGCTTTTCAGATGAAATCCAGCCTCTCAAATGCATGCTTCAGGTTTCATTTTCTCCATCAAACAATACATCTTGGCTGCTATTAAATCTGACAAACTCTAGAAATTGAACTTGCAGATGAACAGGCAAACAATTGTCTGCATTTGTTTGGTAGGATGGATTTACTAGGATTTTACACTAATGCATGATATAAAGAGAGATTAGATTTCTGCCCCTTCTCTAAAATTCCAGTCTCCTTTTAGACTGTTCACACACAAATATTTCACAGCAAAGATAACACGGAAAATATATTTTAATTCTCAGAAATATTTCCAAACATTCTTCAGTGCAAGTAATCAGGTATTGCATTTTAAAAAAAAATTATTTGACCTGTTTGAGGGGCAGAATATGAGTTTGCCAATTGAAAACATAGGCTTCAGTGAAGGCGGTGGCAAAACTTTCACTGATTGCAGTGGGAACAGGATTGGGCCTGCTGTAAGCCTGGAAATGGACTTTAGGATGTTCAGGCTCAAGAGAGATATTTTAATGTTATGAGGGATGAGGTAGTTGTGTATCTCCCACAGTTCTTCCAGCTGATCTATTTGTTTGTTATGAGAGAACAGATTGTTCATGTCGCTATGGGCTCTGCTGACCTTCTCCCCTCTCGACACCCTGGAATTATCCCAGGTTTCTCACAGGGGCTTGTCCGTGTTCCTATAGATGTGAGTATGGAATTTTGCCATTGACTGCAATGAGAGCAGGGTTAATCCCAGAGCCACCTGGCCTTTTTAGCAGATTATACTTTTCTTTGTTTGCCTCCCTGTATTACTGAACTATTTCTCTTGGTTTTATAGAGCTCAACAAAGGATTGGTTAAGGATTGAGTTTATGGGCTGGCTGATGCAGGCTAACCTAAATAAAGAGGTGAGGCAAAGAGAACAGAGAATCTGCGCAGGCCTGAAGAGTACCATGGAGAGCCAGCTGTCTTAGAGCTTGAAAAAGAATATTTTGAACACCCGAGTTGCAGCAGTCATCACATAAAGCAGCTGGAACAGAAAACTTGGCATGCTTGTGAAATATGTTCGTATGCTAAATGTCAGCCATCAACTACCACCCTCCAAGAAAGGAGCATTTCACCAGTACATATTAGAACTATGTGGTTAACAAATCAGACTTAATTACTGCTTTTACTAATTGTACATTCTCTTTTTATTATAAATACAGAGTGTGCAATTAAAGCATAGCTAGGCAAAGCATTAATCATTTCCAGATCTATCCCAGAGCAGAAGGGCAACCACTTACCACAGTGAAGGGGGCTAGATGCAGGAAGTGTGAGATGTGAGCTGAAATATTTGGGGATCTCCAGTTTTATAGGTTGATTCAACACATTTTGGCTTTTTTGTTTAATATTATGCTCCTCCTACTCAGAAAATGTGAAGGTACAAGTTAGTGTCTGTGTGTTTATGTTCTGGAATTACATGCAAGAAATTAATGATGGTATTTCTCCTGACAATGAACCGTAGGGATTGTGGGAATTTTGAGAGGTCAGAGTTCAGTCCAGAAGGTTGTGCAGTCAGAAGCTGCTGATCTAGTTTCATGCTGTGAACAAAGACTCTGGCTAGGCCCATGCAAAGTAAATGTATGGCTTGACACTCCCCTTCCATGCACTTTGTATAGTTGTTTACACCTATGCAGAGTGGGTGTAAAACCCAAGCAGCAAATTGAGTGCTAGTGTTGTACACCTGATTTCAGAGGTGTGATTACATCAGGTGCAAGGCAGTGAGTACCTTGTGCAATGCAACAATATTCTCTTTTGAGAAATTAGAAGAAAACAACCAGTCAGACTGTTTGGGAAAACTTGATAGTTTGAATTCCAAATATAATTACAAAGATACGGTATTAGGAAACCAAAAGCAACTTTCTTCAAGCATCAGTTGTGTCCTATTGTGATTTATAATTAGGTACATCTTTTCCTTGTAGTTTAACAGGCAGCTCATTTTTATTCTGTCTCTATTAGATATCTTATTCATACAAATTACAAGTGTATGAAATTAAACAAGTTATACATTGCGGTGCCCTAATAATTAACTCTTTGTAAACAGAAGTTACAGATAATTTTTTTCATAGACTTATTGCAGATCTTAGTAATTATGCTGTGAGATAGTTTTGCTCCTATTCTGGGTAAACTATTTCACCTTTTGTGGACCTATATGGCATGCTGCGAATTACAAGAATGTTGTATTAATTTGTTTTACAGACTGTGGAAACACAAATACGTGTCAAAAGTCTATTAGATAGAAACTGAAGCTATGGGAGTTCTAAAACTACCTGTACTTCCATGAGCTCTTACAATACATTCTATGGCTTCTCTAATGTACTATGCAGTATATACTTCCACAGTATATACTGTGAAAAGCTTAGCATGGCTCCTACCCACTTCTCCAGGGAGATTTTGCTCACATGATACGGCCATCATTTTTGGACTGCTGGTTTAAGTCCTGACTAGGCATGTACACAAGTGTAGCCATTAAACCCTATATTTTATACTATGGGAATCACCTATATGCTGCTTTGTAAACTCTGAGTTACAATAGCCATCACTGATGGTCACATGAGGAACATTAGACTAGACCTCATTTCAATCTGGCCCATTATGGTTTGTCATAGGAACCTGCAGCTCTTGCCAAATCCAAGGAATAGTTTCTACAATTGTCAGCAATATCTACTATAACTGGGTTTGTGAGGAGGACATCACTGCTAAATTTTGATCTTTTAAGGCCAAATTCACTAATTATGTGCACACAACTACTTTTATGATTTGTACTCATTTTACTCTAGGGCTGAATTTGGCTCTAAACCTCTAACCAGCAGTTTGCATTCACAACAGCTTTCACACTTGCTCTGAGGAGGGATACTGAAAACTTTAGAAAAATATCTACAGTGCTGTTCAGAACCTTCCTTTAGATAAGCAAATGCAAGATGTTTCTATTAGCAAGGGAGTGCATCTCTATAAACAATTCTATCCATCTGAAAAGTCAGCCAGCAGCAGACTAAAGTTCAACAAACAGTCCTTCCCATTCCAAAAATGCCTTTTTGCAGCCTTTTAGCATTTCCATGCCATGTGATTTTAAAAGGTTAGAATGCAGGATAGGAGATAAAACAGCTGCTAAGGAATGAGGCTGATGACAATGAAGAATTCTAAGGCTATGATGTATGAGATTTATGCCTTCACTGCTGCCAGCTTCGTCTACTTGCATGGCTTACGTTCGCTGACGAAGATGTACACAATCTAATCTAAAACAAGGCTACGCATCAGCTGTCATTGAGATTTTGTCTCAGTCCAACTGGGGCAGTATATTAACATAGGAATATTGGATATGGTCCAGCACAAGAGGTCAATTTGATGAAACTGTGTCCTATCCAGTAATGGGATGGGAGAATGACTGGGTTGGAGACTCAGTGCAAACAAACATTATTTTATTTTTTCTAGAACTGAATGCAGTGTAATTGTTCTGTCAAGTCCACCTTACAATAATCTACCAGAGATTTTCACCTGACAGCCAACAAATTGAGTTAAAAATTGTCTTCACTAGTCCAACATATTCTCTTTGCCAGTCTATGTAAGAAAAAATTGTTAGCACTTCCATAATTTCTAGACTTATTTTAGGGTTCCAAAAAGAACTAGATAAGTTCATGGAGGATAGGTCCATCAATGGCTATTAGCCAGGATGGGTAGGGATGGTGTCTCTAGCTTCTGTTTGCCAGAAGCTGGGAATGGGTGACAGGAGATGGATCACTTCATGATTACCTGTTCTGTTCATTCCCTCTGGGGCACCTGGCATTGGCCAGTGTCGGAAGACAGGATACTGGGCTAGAGGGACCTTTGGGCTGACCCAGTATGGCCACTCTTACGTTTTTATTTGATACACTTCAGTACATACCTGACAAAACTGACAGTGCTATTCCTAACTTCCAGAAGAAAACTACTACCAAATCATTACATTATTACAATGTATGGATATATTTTTAAATCTTTACTTTTCATCAAAAATAGAATACAGATTTCTTACTCTTCAAACATATTTATAATAATAATATGTGTGTGTGTGTGTGTCTGTGTGTGTAAAATATATATATATATTTATATATATATATATATAAAAAAACAGGCTCTTCATAGTTCTATAAGAATTAACACACTTCAGTAACTCTAATCTTACACAGTACTTATAAACATCCCATAGTATTTTCTTTCATAGTCACGTATCACAAATACTCTTAAAAATACTAGCTTGCTAAATCATTTTGTTGACAGTCTTTTCTGTAGACTTAAAGAAGGAGGTCCACATTCTTACACAGGCCTTATCATTTATCTGCCAAGCAAAGAGTTTGCTAGTGACTTCTTAAGACCTTAAGATATTGAAACACAGCTTTTCTGTTTACTGTTATTCCCGTAAAGTTTTGAGTATTGATTTGATGCTTGTGAAAATGAGACTGATCGTACAGTCAAGTGTAACATGAGCAGGTGCTGTGAAAATATTCCCCACATAGCTCTGCTACGTAAGCTACTTAACCTAATTTACGACCTGAATTATTCTTTGATAAGTAACAGAGACTGACAATAATTTTGTCATGTGCACAAGTGAGGACAATGAAATTATCATGCCAATTTTCACTTGTGACCATAAGGAAGTATTTGAATCTGGGACTCCAGTGTTGGAAGTATTGTGCACTAACTCTTTGGGTCACGCAGATATCAGCAGGTAGTTAAAGATGTATCTTTTTGTATTATTTTTAATTGTGACAATTAATATCCTTTTTGAATGACAGTTGCAATATTGTGCCCTGCCCACTGACATTCTAGATATGGCAACATAATGCAGTGTTAATAAGGATATTTTAAAGAAAGCAGTGCTTGCACAATGGTGAGTGATGGTTTGAATTGCAGAAGATTAAGCAAATGAAGAGTGGGGAGGGGGGAAGGGAAGAGGAGAGGAGAAAAAATTGTAGTTAAGTACTTGAATTTATCATTTGTCATCTTTTCTATTTCTGCTCTACCAAATTTTGCCTTCACCACATCCTATAGATCTGTTTCCTAAAGAGCTGACAGTCTGCTTTTGTGGACTGTTAAGGACTGTGTGTGTGCACGTGTGCATGCTCTCTGCCTCTCTCTGTGTTTTAGGATAACAGAAGAGTAGTTTTCAGTCCTGCAATATGCACTGAAGTCGGTGCTGGTAGCAGGGCCAGCTCCAGGCACCAGCCGAGCAAGCTCGTGCTTGGGGCGGCAGATTCTAAGGGGCGGCTTCCCTCCAATCTTTCTTTTTTTTTTTTTTTTTTTTGCTTTGCCGCTTCGGCCGCCCTGTAGGAGCGGGCCGGGAGCGGGCTGCGCACTCCATCTGTCCCAGCCGGTGCCAGGTCTGCAGCAAGCCCGGCAGGGTAGCCCGCGTCCTTCCCTGCCCGCCGACCAGAGCGGCGCGGAGCCCTCCCAGCAGGCGGTGCAGCAGGAGGGGCTGCATGGCGTGTGCCCCGCTGAAGGAAGCCCTGGCCGCCCCCCTTCTCTCTCTC